>NW_008236767.1:3247758-3298648 GCF_000691975.1 Corvus brachyrhynchos
AACACGCAAGCACGTGATAGGAGGATTTGTAGCCACGAAAATCACAGGAACTGTGAAATGGTACAATGTAAAAAACAACTACGGATTTATAACATGAGATGATACAGGGGGAGATCTATTCATCCATAGACCTGCCATTAAAAGGAATAACCCTAAAAATTACCTGCAAAGTGTAGGAGATGTGGAAGTGGTACAATTTGATATAGTGCAAGGAAAGAAGGGTTTATGAGCAGCAAATGTTACTGGGCTTGGGGGTATTCTAGTCAAAGGCAGCTGTTATGCACAAAATTATAAACAATATCCATCCCAGCAGCTTCCCTGCCCACAGCCTACTTCCCCCTTTTACCCTATACTCAGTATGAACCCTTTCCTAAGTTTACCCTATCCCCAGTTTATTCCTAATCTGTTTTTCACCCCATGGCTTCCCTATACAATTCCCGAATCTGATTGGACATTTAAAGACTCAGGAGGGTGGCTTGTTTTGTCTTGAAACTGTTCTTGTTATGTTTATCCAGTTGTTTTCATTCTCCTTTTATTAAAATAAAACGGGTGAGGTGTTGGGGTCCCTCCCCCTGCCATGGAGCCCTGGGAGATGGGCCCTGGCGGGGAGACACGGGGTTTCCCTGCCCCTGGTCACCTTTGTTCCCCATTGGTTGGTTTGTGTTCCCTGATAACGCCAAGGACCCTGGGGTCCCGTGACTGCGGAGTTCCTGAGCTGAGCCCCGGCCATGCAGCTGGAGAAATAAACATCTCTGAAACATCTACCACGAATCTGTCCATATATACTTCGCTTTCCACGGGACTCCTGGTTTGAAATATACTTGTTGCAGTAATCCCTGCTGCAACAATTTTATATACATTATAAACAGGATTTGAGAACTAATCTATGCTAATCAGAGTTTTTTCAAGTGAAAAGAGGGGGGGAAATCATCAGCTCTACAGTTGTCTTGCAGCTCTAGGTTTCGTCACTCACAGCTGTCTGCCTGTATCCATTACCAGTTGGTATCACAGCTGTATGTCCCTGAATGCAGCAAACAGTTCTTCTCACAACTGTTTTAATTGGTTATTAAACGGCAAACGTTTATGTGACAGTGTAAGAGTTGGGTCAGTGCAATGCAGTTGTTTTCAACTAACAAATCACACACTGATACATGTATAGGGTTCCTCACCAAAGGTAGGTTTTGAGTAAAAGTCAGCATCAGACCTGTGTCTCTACAGGTTTTAATGTCTGGAGTGCCTTCATTCTCATTCTGTGAGTTATGTGGGGGTTTTTTTTATGGAACAGCTGCATGGACGCAGAATGCAAAGGTAAAATGTAGAAGATAAAAATGTAAAACATAGAAGTAGTCTTTTCAAAATCAACTGGAGAAATGGATGCAAGAGCAAACTGGGGTTACAGTGCTGAGGAACTGGCGTGGTTGACCCATTATGAATGGGGCAAGATAGGGCCCTTCCAGGGGTGCATTTCCTGGCAGGGCTCCCTGTCCCCAAACTAAGCAACTCCATTAACCTAAATGCAAAAATAGCCACTCTGCTGCTTTTTCAGCTGGAGCAACTTCTTTGTCAAAACCAGTGACGTTTGTGAAGGAGTTTTATTGGAGGAAGCATGCTGCAACTGTGCTAGAGGCAGTTCCAAGCAGTGTGTATAGAAATTATGACAGCATCTGATGATGATCACCTCTCATTTTATTTTAGCTCAGTGAGATAAGAAAGGACCTTCCTGGATAATGGAATGCACAAGAAGATAATTTCTTTCTACACTGTGTCATGAGTCTTTCAGCTAGTTAATTCTTAAGCATTTGTAGTAATAGTTCATCATATGCTTCTTCTCACAACTTACTGTCTTATGCAGTTGTGACGCTGTCTGGGCTGTTTCCTTGGGATGTCTTAATTAAAATTGCTTAAATTTCAGTTTATTAATCTGTTTTATTTATCAGCTTTCCTTTTCACTACATTAAATAACCTATTTAATCTCCAAAGGGAGAGCTGATCTTACTGATCAGTGATTATATATTGTATTATTCTCCATGTTTTCAATGCTATTTAAGCTTGCAAAATTTTTTTGTTAATTTAGAAAAACCCTAAACCTTCTGATTTTTGGTAGGTGGAGCAAAGAGTATTCATTGCATGCTTTGATTAATGGAGAAATCCAGTTGTTAACAGTGATTATATATTGCCATTTGTCTCTATGCTTCTGCAAAACATGCCCTTTCATTTACATCTTATTGCCTTTTTTTAACCTCTTCATGATGCTACAATACTTCTTTCTAAAATGAAAATCTCAAGGTTAATCTCAAGCATTTTTCCCTCATGTGATACATCTTATACCCAATTGATTGTTTTCTCAGGTCTAAGATTCTGTAGTTTTTTGTGCTGTGCTTCTGCGTATCTATGTAAAACTCTTTATTGAGATTAATATATAATTCTTTTAAACCCTGTTTATAAAGTCCTGTTTACAGGACTGAGTCCATGACTTTTTCTCCTTGAAATGAGACTTGATTTTTGCTTTTGCAGTTAAATCTTTACTATTATATATTAGCTGTATTTGTCTAACTGCAGCAAAGGCATTTTTTGTGGAAAAAAACCCCAACATTTTTGGGAAATGAAAAGTAAAATATTTGGGCATCAGTTCCCTTTTGTAAAATTACAAGAACATTATCCAGAATCTTTCTTTTCGTTTCAGGAGTACAAAAAGACATAACATTTCCCCAGCTCGCTACTGAATGATGGTACTGACCACTGTGTGTATACAGCTGTATGCCTTCTCTACAGGTTTTTGATGGCTGCGGAACTGCGAGCCTGAGATCACAAGTAGCTGGAGTCATAAAGATCTAGCCAGGCTGCATGAAAGAAGGCAGTAAAATATAGTGGGTTTGCTTTTTCATTCTTTATGCTGTGATAGAAAAAGGATATATATGACCCTTGAAAAGAGGAAAAGGTGAATAGTTGCATTTCTAGACAAAGCAGAGAGAGAACTGCCAGAAGGACAGAAGCAAGATGTTTGATGAGAGAGCTTTTGTCCTTGTTTTTGAGGGGAAAGTGGTGCTTTCCAAGACTGCAGTTGTTCAGTAATTTGCAGAATTGCATCCTTGAAATACAGACCTGCTGCTTGTGAAGAATTCTACCAGAAACATATTCCCTTTCCAAATGAGAAATGTCTGGGTAAGGCTGTATTCAGGTCACTGTTCTCCAAAAGTTCCATGAATTCCTGATATTTAAAGCAGGAACTCATGTACAGGAGTTCAGTTGCATCCTTAGATGGACTACTCCCTTCTGCAGGTACATCTGTGGCTGTAGTTGAGATGCTCTGGATTTTTGGGCTATCTGAGGTTGGCCTCAAAGTGCACAAGAAGCAGCAAGGAAACTGTTGAGGTTCTTGTGCTGTCTTATGTTAGGAGAGAGGCAAAAGTGGCATCATCAGAATTTCTCATTCTTTTTGACCTGCAATACACGTGCATACATGTACCTCTGTCTTAAGATGAATTCTGCGATAAATTTGGCTTCCTACATATGTGTGTTTTTATAACAGACTCTACAGTGTTCAGAAGTTGGAAGAGACTGTGGAGTTACGAACCTTATTTCACAATTCTAATTTCTGTAGGAAAGTTGTCTGGGCACCTTACTTTCCAACAAGTAGATCTGGAAAAAAAAGCTGGAAGCACCTCTAGGGAAAACTGTAAAAATATAAAAATAAGACTCTGTGCCTTCTAAATACTAATTCTGCTTCAGAGAAAGTAGATGAGAAGGAGGTTGCTTTCATGGATCAAGTATCAATATTACTTCAGTTACAAAGCAATATACAAGCTTAACTTATATTCCTCATTTTATGGCAGCAGAATTGTCTTTTCTGGATCGCAACAAGTACCTTAGATCTTCCTACATATAATATCTCTCTCTGCAGGCATTTAAAGTCCTGAAAAAAACTCTGCTCAGAAGCTCACAAAAACTGTGAAGTACTTTGAAGTTCTGCAATTATGGCTAAATGTAATTTTCTGCAGGTTTATGGCATGTAAATAGCTCGAGATGCTACTGTGGGAAAAGCTAGTCCTTCATTTTTAAAACACACACTACATAGTAGTAATATGTATTTATGAGTGTATAAACTGTCCTGCTACGTGTTCAAAACCTGTGGTCAAAACCCATCTGTTTGTCAAAGCTTTTTGTTAGCTTAAAAAGAAGGTTGAATTACATGAATACCATCTTTTATTTGGAAGATTTTCTTAACACCACACATCTGAAATACACTCTTGTATTTAGAAATCATGATAAACAACCTGAAAACATTATTTTAAATACTACAGTGTAATGCTAGACAATAAAAATTATGGTCTCTAATACACGCCAATTGTTTTCACAGTTCTGGGGCCCATGCAAGGCCTAGAGTAGGGGGCAGTGTTTGACTTTTTAGTTTCAGACTATGCAAATTTATCCAGCATAGTGAGTTCCCTAGATTGGGAATAACTGTATGTACCAATTGCACATTGTGTTGATTATGCTTGGCCTAATTTTGGTAGTGCGGGGGCCACAGAGATGGTTTCTGTGAGAAGCTGCTGGAAGCTTCCACTGTATCTGGCTGAGCCAATCCCTGATGGCTTTGAACATGCTGCTGGCCAAAATTGGGCCAATGAGAGAGGCTGGTAACACCTCTGTGATGACATATTTTAGAAGAAAATCAAAACAAAGGGCACACAGTTCTTCTTCTAGTCAGAGAAGAGGAGGAGGTGAGAACATGTGGGGGTCAACAACATGGTGACACCAAGGTCAGTGGAGAAGGAGGGGGAGGAGATGCTCCAGGTGCTGGAGCCAAGATTCCTCTGCAGGCCATGGTGAGGACCATGGTGAAGCAGCTGTGCCCCTGCAGCCCATGGGGATCCACGGGGGATGCAGAGATCCACCCACAGCCTGTGGGGGAGGTGCCCGTGCTGGAGCAGGTGGATGTCTGGAGGAGGCTGGGGTCCAGTGGGAGGTAGAGTGGGGAGGGGGGGCACAGCTTCCAGGCTGGAGCAGCCTGTCCTTGGAGGACTGCACCCCGTGGAAGAGAGACCCACGGCGCAGCAGTTTTGGGAGGACTGTGCCTGTGGGAGGGACTCACGGTGCAGCAGTTTTGGGAGGACTGCTGTTCTTGAGATTGGAACCACACTGGAGAAGTTCATGGAGAACCCTCTCCCATGGGAGGGACCCCACAGTCTCACAGGGGAAGGACTCCTCTCCCTGAGTAGTGGAAGAAAATCCTCAGGTGAGGAACTGACCAAACCCCCTTGCCCTGTCTCCCTGCACTGTCAGTGGGAAGGAGGGAGGGGCTGGGGGGAAAAGGTGTTCTAAAGGCTTATTTTACTTCTTATTATTCTTCTCTGACTCTGTTAGTAATAAATTCACTTTGTACCTCTAAGTTGAGCCTGTTTTGCCCTTCGGGTGTTTTCTCCCGGTCCTTATCTTGACTCATGAAGCCTTTGTTAATTTTTTTCTCTTTCCTCTGCCCAGCTGTGGCAGGGGAGGATGAGTGAGCGGCTTTTGTGGGTACCTGGCATTTTGGCCAGTGTCAAACCACAACAGTCATATCTCGGTGGCCTTCAATTTAGGATGGGGGTTCCTCTAGAGTCTGCAAATCAAATCTTCAGAATGATGTTTAAAACTCTAAAACATTGGGAAGTAAAAATCCATGAAGCAGTGATTTGTAAAAATCCATGAAGCTGTGATTTATAAAAATAACTTGGTGTGTTACATGCAGCAGATATCTAAAGTGAAGGGTACTGCTGCACACAATCAGAAGGCTTCTCAGTCCTGTAGCTTCTGGAAAGGAGACACTGTATGTTGTTCTCTGCAGAGAAGTGGTTCTTGGGGTAATCCTCATGGCAGTTGTATTGCTGATCTCCATAGCAGCCTGCCTACTGTTACTTGGAAGAAGAGTGCAGGTGTTTTGCAAGAGCAGGACAGGCATGGTGTGTGACTGAATCAGCTCTTCCTCAGCCATGGGGAGGATGTTTTTCCACCGCATGCTCAGTTTTCATCAGTCTGGGAAGCCTTTGATTTACTGAAATACTCAAGGCAGCTTCTGAAGTGTGAAATTAGTTGTATGATGGTCCCTTCTGTGTGAGTAGCTACCCAGTGTGTAAAGTGCTCCTATTAAAAGCTTGGACAGAGTATTTCTGCTACAGGTCAGTGAACACGCTGCAGGTGGTTGCTTGTGGCAAACCCAACATTTGGGGGTGGGTGTTTTGCCCCAAAAAGCTTGGGCTCTGTTTCTCCTCACAGCCATTACTTATGTCCCTTCCTATCTCCCATGTTGCATGTCGTGGCCCATCATGCCAGAAGCTCCTGTGTTTGCAATCAGCACCAGGAAGGCGATGCATTAGGTTTTTCCTGGCTATCTTCTTGGTTGGTATCTTGCAGGAGAGCATGTGATTAGTCATGGTTATTTATGAGATTCGTAGTTCTGAGACTTGCTTTTGGGAAGCCTGTGAGATCTTCAGCATAATAGTCCTTTAATGGTGTGATACAATGATATAAAGTGACATCATTCAGGGAAGAAGTGGTGCGTGGGGAATGTTTCTTTGTTGTTTGTATGTACAGCAGTGAGCACAGATGGCACCTCTTTGAGATAAAGGTGGCATCACGATAGAAGTGACACGATAGAAAAGACTTACCAACTCATCTGTAAAAGTTCAGGATTAGCATTTGTGTCTATTTCTGGTTACTGATACATACATACAGAGAATATATTTCTTTTAAATAGCCATAAGGCATGATTTTTGCTTTTCAGCCAATTTTTCCCTGAAGCGAAGACAAAATTGGTAATTTGAGAACAGCTCATTCTGATACTTCTGAGGATGGTTCCTACTTAGAGCTTCACACTTATGATTTCCCCCCCAGTATTTCTGTTGTATCCTTTACTGGCTTACAGCTTGACAGTATGTTTTACACATATATTTGTGTGTATACATGTGTTCAGAGTAGATAAATGTCTGTAGTAGATAAATATCATATGTGTGTCAAATATGGTACACCATGTGTTTTTCAGCCTTGATAGCCCTGGAATTTGGAAATTTATAATAAAACCATCTTTGATCATGAGAGCAGCCACATTACATGGCTGGATGTTCTTGTGGCTTCTATTACAAGTAGAGACTGGCCTGTGCTTGTACAGAAATTGACTCTTCTTTCAGATAATCTTTCTCAGTCTGCATACCCTTCTCAAATCTATTCAGAAGTACAAGTGAGGATCATCTTCCTGGCCTGTTAAATCTTCTCTTTACATGCCTCTGCTAGTTCTGGCTCCCTCACATCAAACTGAACCTCTCTTTTTTTTTCAAGGATTTTGTTTAGTAAAGCCAAGCATTAGGCACTGCATTTAGCAGCTTACTGGGGTTTTTGTTCTTACTACAGGCCCATCACTGTCTGAATTGCCTGAAATTTCCAGAATACATGTTTTTCGGTCCCTTATGAAAGTAAAAATGCTCTACTTGAAAATCTGCCTTTATAACGTTCAGTTGTCATCTTAACTTCTACTAGGATGCTTGCAGATGGTTTCCATCTGGAACTGATTTCAAGACTAAATGAGAATTTTTTTTCAGTGGTTCATTTTCAGTAGTTTTGTAGGAATAGCTTTATATAATTCAGTGAGATCTTAATGCCTGTTTCTTTTAATAATGGAAATTTTTCCTTCTTCCACATTTTTGTCCTGTTAATCCAATAATAATATTTACTGATTGCATACTGCTGTGTATTAATATATCCTGGCTCAGGGCATGAAAATAGTGTTTCTTGTTTCAATAAATACACTTGACTATTTAATTTTAAACTACTTAATATACATTTCTTCAGTGAAATTGCAGATGCTTGATGTGAATGTTTTTAGACATCTGCCCTTAGTACATAACAGATAAAGGCAGATTACCTGGAAATTTACTTTCAGCTTGATGAGGCATCCCTGTTTTCTTTACAGAGGAATCTTCAGCATTTGATAGCAGTTGTGGCAGTGATAGGTGTTAGGGTACTTGGACTTAGATCAGTTTCCATTTGTTCAGCAACTGAAAATTCAAAGTGTCAAGGGTTTAGTTTAAAAATACAGGAAAAGGACTTAAAATTGAACAGCTTGATCAAGAGAAATTACACGTCAGTTTGAACGTACAGTGAATTAAAAAGCGCAGTGAATTAGTGAAGAGACTTCTTGCTCTTGAACCCCAGACTGTGAAGATGTGGTATAGGGAGACCCAAAAAGAAGACATGGATTCTGGTGTTCACTGGCTCCTCTCTGAGTCACCATCATGCTCATGAAATGTTGGAGTGGGCAATGAGCATTCCAATGAGTGGGCAGTGCTGGATGACTGCACAGCTGACCTGCTTCCTCCCTTGGAAAACAGATCTTGGTCTTTTGTTATGGTGCATACTCTCTTCCTCAGAGTGTGTAGTCCAAAAATAGCATAGCAAACTACTGTACTGCTGGAAGAAAGGAATGGTGAACCTGTCTTAACTAAACAGAGGTGAGTGGGTGTGGTTTGTAGGCTGGTCAGAAACTGTGAACAACTGGTGGTTAAACTGGTCTGTTACGATTTTTTTCAGATTGTCTTATCTACAATGTAGAATTTTACATCAAGCTTTTTGCTGTGTAAAATTTTTGTTACTAAAGTTTAAGAAAACTTCAAAACTGTAGGTTTTAATTTAAACCTACTTTTTTCAGTTTGGCAGTGTCAAATGTACAGAATAGAGCAGGGTCGCAACAGTGAACTGGAACTCTGAATTGGATTTACTCTGTGATCATCACATAGACTTGTGCAAGTTGCAGAAATTTCTTTTGGTTCATTTATCTCATTTAGCTTAAATTCATACTTTGTGGACACATGGGTTAGTACTTTGAGACTTCATTAATGAATGGTTACATGAAGGTTTATTTCCAGTAGTTAGAGACAGTGGATGCCTATAGTGTGTTAGATATTGATTTATATGAGATTTTGGTTTCTCAGAATATTTTTCATGATCTCCTAGCAAATTTCTGTATACTCAGTCACTACGTTCTCTGTTGTATTAGTTTTTGGAAGACCATTACACAAACCTGGACAATAATTTGATTTATTGTAGGAGCTTTTAAAATGGATTTGCCTACCTCTATTCTTGACATCAATTAAATTTATTATAAAGTCATATTTGCTCATTTTCCAGTCTCAGTCTTAACTATTACATTGTAAGGAATAACACTTGGAAGTCTTAGAATTCGTGTAGTATAATAAACACTTGAAGGAATCTCTCTGCATCCATTCTTTCTGTGAAAAGAGGCACAACTGCTAAATAAATATTTTATTTTTCTACTACAGCACTGTAAAAGGAAATAGCAGACTATTATTTAGAGAGCTATAAATTCCCAAAATAAATTGCGTTTTTGTTTGTATTTAAAAGAATAGCTGAACAGATAGGAAAGTAGCCCATGCTGCTTCTCAAATTCTGACTTAAAATAAAAAATCTTCTCCTACATTAGTATTTATTTTCAAAACTGCCATGTGGGCAAATGGGCAAATCTGTATGTGAATTTGTTATGACATTACATTTTTCCTGTTATCACAATAATTAAAAAAAAACTGAGATACAGAAATAATTGTAATGAAAGTGGAAAGATAACCTAGTATAAAGCCAGCTAGAAAACACTGTCAAACCAGTTATTAACATTTGCTTAAATTTTCTCTAGGCAGGCTTATGGTAGCACAGGTCTCTGGCTTTAGCGTTGGCCAGGACATAGACTTTGAGATCACACACACTTGTGCAACATAAACTCCTTCCTGAATTCCTGCTTTGCTGTTATTTGCAGCTGTAGTGGTTTTTTTGTTTGTTTGTTTTTGTTTTTGTTTTTGGTGGTTTTTTTTGGTTTTTTTTTGGTTGTTGTTGAGACATGAGATTTAAATGGAATTATACTAGAGTACAGAAATGAAATGCTTATTAGTAAGAGTCAGATGCTTTGATAGGAAACCAGACGGGGCTAAGATGACTTCACCATCTTACTAAATACTCATGTTCTGGCAAGGCCTCTAATGGATGAGGCATATGCATGTAGTATATAGAAAGTACTGTGTAAATAGCATAGTACTAACAGTCTAAGAGAGTTATCCTTTTAAAATAGAGAGAGGAGAGCTGTCCATAGTGATTCTGTCTCTCCCACAGCACCTCGACAGCTACTCATTCTGTAAGATGAATCAGCAAGCAAATGTATTAATTGCTGATAGGAGACATTGAACCACTTACAATTTATGTTTTGCTATCCTTGTATACAACAGATGCCTGTTAGGAAAGATTTTTCTCTGCTTTACTTTGAGGTGGTAGGTTGTCTATCAAGAATAAAAGCTGACATCGCTGGTGGATGTGTTAATTGCCAGTTGGATTAATAATGGAGACTGTGGTATCCAGCTATGTGTTTGCACAAAACCTTTATGAACTTTTATTGTCAGTACAGCTCCTTGTATGACCCATTTTGCTGCAATTGAGTATGGGAAGAGGCTGCAGACACATAAAGGCTTCAGACATGCAAGTGTTCCCCACCCTTCACCCTTGTGCGGGCATGTATGTGCAGCATGGTAACAGAAACTTCATTTTCCTAGGCAAAAAAACATTCACCTCTATGTCAACATGTCCTCTGGTTTTCTGTTACTCTCTGGTTTTCTGTTACTCTCTGGATGTTTGGCCTACTGTGTTGTATTTCAGAATACAGTTGTGTGTTTCTAGAAAACGTACTGTGAGTCCTAGTTAAAGCTTATTTTGGCCAAATTGGTAATTATGATACAACTGGGAAAGGCAGTTCATTAACATAGATGGGGATGTGAGACATAGACTTCCATTAATTTGTCTGAGTACTTTTTAAATTATGGCTGGGGGACTGTGAAATTTACTTTAGTGTTCAACAAATGGGCTAAGAGAAACAGTGATCAGTGGCAGAAGGCATTTTGCAAAGAAACTGGATGGATGGATGGATGGATGAAAAACTTCTGCTGCATAGTTCCAGGCTCGGCAGTTCATCACTATTCAATCGCAAAGATTAAAGCAAATTAGATCTTAGAAAGCTATGAGCCAAGAGCTGCCCAACAAAATGTCCAAAGGCACAGGGGAGCCCTGCAAACTGATTCAAATGCACAGGGATAAATTCCAGAACCCCTATTTGTGTTTAAATATTTATTACCATTTTAACTTTTTGTTTTCCTATGACATATGTCTCTTTCCCATGCCAGATTTCCAGTCTTTGAAAGAATAGTAAACACTTCTCTCTCGCAAAAAGAAGAGTTGCTTTGTACTCATTCTTGTGGCAGTAACAGGGGATTGTACTTTGAATAATTTTACTTACTGATTGGAATTGAAATTTCTTTTCACTAACGAGTTTTTATTGTTTGGGTTTGGTTTTCTTAGCTTTTTTTTTTTTTTTTTTGTGATACCTAACCCTCCAAGGAACTTTATAACAAAGTTTATTTATTCCCCCTGGTTTTTGGGGAGCAGAAGTTCCTAGAGTGACTCAGATCTTCCCATATCTGTGCAGTGCTCTTGAAAATTGAATGTAGCATTCAGGCCTGCATTTTTAAATGTGTTAAACAAATTGCCTGTAGAAGTGAGGGAAAAACATCTCATTGCTGGCAAAATTGGCACAATTTGTAAACTGGCTTAATGCTTCTGTTTGTTTCTGTTCAAATGAAAGGTGTGAAATGTTTTTGTCTAGCTGAGTGTATTTTCTATAAAAAGACTTAAATTTCACAGTGATAAATTCTAGTAAAATTTTGCTCCTGGCAAAATATTAGTGCACACATGCTATGGATCCCCAGGAAATGATGAGCTTTATGCTGAATTGGACTTGGGAGTACTGAAAAACATTTGTTCACAGGCATTTTTGGAAGTGCAAAACCATCTATGTCAGTATAGTATATGCTTCAGAGGCTTTTCATATCCTACAAAGAAGGGAAATACCTTGATATACCCTAAGGCTGGGGTAAAGGCAAAAGAGAAATCTGACAGATACGTAATTCACCTTGGCTGTTTAAGTGCTGTGTAAAAACTGAATGCAAGTCTGTAGCAGAATGAGGTGAGTGAATGTGGTCACATGCACTCTTTTCATACATTCTAAGACTGCTAATCTGGAAGGTTAGTTCTGAACAAACAGCAGGACCAGTGTGCAGAAAATCTTGTAAGTGCATCCATGTAATTTTAAAAATAAATTTTTTTTAGCAAGAAAACTTTTTTAAAAATTCATGATAAGTACTGAAACACAGTGGTGGATTTACATCTCTTTTATGTCTTCACATGAGCAACCTGGTTTGCTGATTATATAGTTTATTTTTCTTACATTTTTCATCCTCTTCTAGTGGATGTGTGCTTTATGTTCAGTATACTCAGGGTGTTTTATGTTCAACTAGACCAAAAAAAAAAAAGAGACTTTATCTGGTGGTATCAACCAAGCAGAGAATTGCTATGCTAAAGCAACTTTCATTTACTAAAGGTTGACAAATCACTGCTCTAGAGGTGGGAAACCAGTCAGACAAGTTTATATCACAAATGAAAATAGTGAGGTATGCCTAATAAATTTGGAACTCAATGAAAACAGATAAACTGAGTTCATTGGGTCTGAAGCCAAGAGCATTGCTACAGGGAGTGTATAATGTGCTGTGATAGAATTTCCAGTGGTAGCTTTATGAATAAGAGGATAGAATTAACATTTATGCCGATGGCTAAGACTAAATTGAATTATAACTGCATTAACTTTAGTAACAGTTTTACCCTCTTCCTTTCCCTTGCAATTATTAGGAAGTTATTTTTTTTTAAAAGAAAACAAAGCACATTTTTACAGAGCAAGCATATTGTTCCATCTTTGACTATAATGAGCATTCATTGGTTGGTGTGGGTAATTACCTTTTTGGAAAATACAGATTTATTCTGTGAAATCTGGCTTGGAGTGTAAAGCAGCTGAAATTCAAATATGAAACTGAGCCATATTGATCTTGGTAATTTAAAAAAAAAATCCACAGTAAAACAGATTAAGGTTGATCAAAACCTTTCTGTTTGATTTCTGTCCTCAGCTGGAGGCATTTACTAGGATTCCTCTTATGACTTTCTTACCATTAATTAATACAGAAAACTATGCCTTTATTAAGTGGCACTAGGATATCACCCAGGAGTAGTGGTACTTTGTACTCTGCTGCCCAGTTTGTGCTCATAATGTCAGATGTGCTGCTCTGTGCTATGGACCATTAGGATCTGAGAACTATCAGAACTGCATACAAGAGCAGAGCATCACAGAATCATGGAAGGTTAGGAGCAACCTTGAAAGATAATCTGGTTCAGCCTTTCAAGAAGTCACAATCTGTTCTATCCCTGCTGTCAGTTTCCATATAGGGACTAATAAAATATATTCTTGATAGATCTCATGACCGATGAGGTTGAGTAAGCTTCTGTAATTGAAGAATGAAGCCTTAAGTATGGAAATATCACCTCAAATACTGGAACAAGTAGTATAGTTGGGCTGAATTTGCATCCTGTAGTGAGAAAGGAACTTGCACTCTTAGTGCTAAACTCTGAAAGGGTTCTTCCACCTGACCACTACTTTCTGAACTGGAATCTTACCAGCACAGGCAATTATTCCTGAGTAGTTTCAGATGTCCTGGAGTACTTACATTATAATTGACCATATTTGTTAAAGAAAAAGGTTATTTTTTAAATTCTAGTAATGCTTAAAGTGTCATCATTTTGAGTCATTCATTTTTCCTCTTGTGATGGTAATTTTATTTTATTCAACTATACCTAGTTTACCTATACTTACCTATCTTTGCAAACACATTGTTTATATACAACTTAAAGACTATCTCAACCTTCTTACTTCTCTTTATTTTTTATACTATCAAAGCAATTCATGCTTTTCTCACCTCTCCTCATCTTCCATAGGTATCTTACTATTTTTTTGCCTAAATCTTCTTTGGTGTTTCTGGTGTAATTGGTTTTATTTACTTATTTTTCTTCCTTTACTCATTTTTTGAAACTTAACATTGTTTCTCTCATTCAATTTGGGTTTTTTTCTTGAATGTTTGCAGTCATGGAAATGTCATGGCTGAAAAAAGGTTCTTTGGTATGTCATGGTATGGCAGTGTTTCAGATGTGTTTTTGTAGATGTAACTGTGAAATAGTGAGCAACCAAGCTCATTGAAGAGCTTCATCTCGTCAAAGATTGTTAAATGGCTGTTTTCAGCCAGACCAGACTGCAATATAGAACTACTCAGACAGTAAAAAATTATGTGTAGTGGGCGCTATGAGTATGGGTGAAAAAGAAAAAAAAAAGTAGAGACAGTGAATAGTAGCAACTCGTGTGATGGATGGCCTTCCACCCTTGAGAGACTCCCTTGATCATAGTTCCTGTTTCTTCTCCTTTGTTGTGAATATCTGGTGAACTTTGTGATTCCTGGCAAGGATTTTTCTGGCACACTGAGAGAATGCTGCCATCCAGGAAAGTCTTCTTTTATTGCCTGCAGCCTTAGTAAGCTCTTCTTCTTTTTTTTTTTTTTTTTTTTTTAATGACAGAGATGGACTTCATTTGCTTAATGAAACGTGAAACTTGAAGTGATGGACCTTAGTACACTTTGGACAGCCTGTGGAAGAAATTCTCCTTGCCACAGCTAGTGACCAGATGGTCTTCCCCTACAGATCTTCTGCTTTGATAAACATTAAATCTCTGCATATAAGGTGCTTGTGGGCATTAAAAACGGGTTTTTTTTTGTTGTTTTATTTTACATTCTCTTGCAATATGTCCCCAAGAAGGGCTTCAGCCCTATTTATTCAGTTTCCTTAATTACAATACTCTTTTTACTGATTTGATCTTGTTGGCTTACGTAGTCACAAAGGGTCAGAAAAAGTGTTATGTGTGATAAGGGAAGTGAGCCGTAAAGCTGACACTAGAAAGGCAGTATTTTAGGAAGGGGCTGCTATATGGCGGAGGTGGTGGTGACGGCTGTGTTACTCTGAGTTTACAGGTGGCATGAGCAGCTGCACCAGGAGAGTAGCTTGTGCTGCCACTGCCCTGCTGCCTTCCCGGCCACACCAGGGGAATGAGAGGGAAACCATCTGGTGGGAGCTGTGTTGGGGACACTGCTGCAGCCAGGCTGTTCGTGCCAGCAGTGGCTCTGCTGGCTGTGCCTCCCTCCACAACCAGCCAGCTTGAGCACAGCTGGGAAGTGTCAGGGCACATCACTGGTCCTAACTTCACTGCTGCCTGCCTGGCTTCCTTCCTCACCAGCGCAGCTGAACGTAAGGACTTAATCCCGCATCCATTCATATGCACCAATAATTGCTTAAGGGACAGTGTTAGGGCATAAATCAGTGGAAGTCATGTGGTCCCTTCATACACTAAGCTAATATTATCCTTAACTCCCAATTAACTCCCAATTAACTCCCTTTCTTGTGCTCTAATCTTATTCTCGATATTTCCTGGTTATACTGTAAGTGGTCCTTTCGAAACTGCTTGTCAACCCAACTAAAGCACAGATGATAAGTTGTCTAATGTCTTTTTGTGTACTATTTGACATTCTGTTCTTGTAAATAATTTATTAGCAGAGAAAATGCAATGAAAGTTTGACTCTGGCTTCTTTCAGATGTTCATATTGACAATTTATGATCTTTCACAAAATATTTATCTTACGTCCGAGAACAAAAATTAACCAAGAGACAGATTTGATATTGTATCAGGGGGTTCATTCCACTCTTACATGTTTTTCAGTAAAAGAGATTTGAATCCCAGCTACTTAAAATTGAATCAGCTCAGATGAAATGTTAGGAAGCCTTAAGTTGTGAAGGCAGCATGAAAGAGCTGGAGTGCAGTCGGTGAGGGAGGTTACCACTGAAGCTGTCTGGAAGCTCAGTTTGTTACAAAGACTATGTATGCAGTGTAACGTGTTTCATGTTTGTCCCTGATACTTCAATGTCTCAATCAGAACTCCCTACAGCCTTTTTTTAAAGGTATTGTGAATCTCTTATCAGTTGCTTTGAACATTTTCACAGTTATTTTGGTTTCTACAAAGCAATGTGAAAAGAGTAAGTTGTGATTTATCTGAGAGCTATTTTGGGATAATTTATTTCCATGTTGCAAATAGAAATTCACATTCTGCAGAGTGACAAAGAGGCAAATTGTCCTCCCAACCACCTTTACATTACTCTGTCTTTACATATAATACACATCAATAACAATTGTTGCCTTTTTTTTTTTTTTAATCCGACTCTTTAACTGAATTTTCAGTCTGTGGTTTGATTTCATCAAGATCAGGCTTTTGGAATTGCTGTGTTCCCTGGTTTTAGAGCTAAAAGGAAAAAACAGAAGTTGATTCTGCACCTAATTCACACCTGCTGAAATACGTGGTTTAACATTGCATTCATTAAACTGAATCAAAGTTGTCTGTCGTGATGTATACCAGAGTACTGGTGATGAGCACGCTGAATGGCTCTTGAGCTGTCTTGTGTCTGCAGAGAGCTGTCTGCACAGGAATTACTGTTATTCTTAAGAGGAGTTTTAAACTAGGGCAGCCAGGGTGTCAGGTTGGCCCCTATTCTGAGATACTTTGCTTTTGAAGTAGCTGTTTATCCCTTCGCTAAGAAGATCGTCATTTGCTGCCTCTCAGGGTGCTGTCGTGCTGTACTGGTGGCAATGACACATCACGGCAGCCAGCAGAGGTTAAAATAGATTCTCCTCCCCATACTAGCCAGTGAGTGAATGTGTAAGTTAAGGTAACACCTCATAGCTTTATCCTGGAAAGTCCTCTGGAATTCCAACACTGAGTGGAATTACAACCTTGCCTGGATGTAGCATAAGATCATAGATGATCTGGCTGACGTTGATAAGCTCAGCAGCGAGCTGTTGAAGCAGTAAACCAAGCTCTGCTGCCTTAGTAATACCACTGCTCTTTTACTTGCTGTACTGGGCATCTGCAGAGTGGTAATTTGACCCAGGCAGTTTTCATTGGTCTGCCTTTCCGGCTTTCCTTAGTGTGTTGTCTTTTAAACTCTCTCTCCCAAGCTCTTGCTCTACTCACACAGTGCAAAACCAGGGTGGATTCCTGAATGCACTGCTCAGCCAGGGAAAATGTGTCCAAGACCTGTTCAAGAAGTGTTCCTGCTTGTCCTTTGTGGCAGAGTATTTTGTGATGTGTCAGTTTGTCTAGCATAGAAGATAAGGTAAAGCACCTTTGAAAAATAGAGACTTTTAAAAAAATGGAAACTGTGTTAGGTTTGACAGCAACCAAACAGAATGTAAGCAGAATGTCTGCAGCTTCTGGAAACTGAGATAACTTCAGGAATGAAATGAAATGTTGAAATTATTTTTCCTGCATGTATGTTTTAGCATATCAAGAGGTTTCTTTCTCAACATAAAACCTGTATCTGGACACACTCTTATGTGTTTTGTATTTCTGGTTTTCCTCTTAAATGTATACCTATATCTTGGCAACCATACTCCATTTTTAAACAAAATGTGTTTTATTGTCATTTTTGCAAAAGTTTTACCCAGCTTAGCCATCTGTAGTTCTCCTGTGCATGCCTTGTCACAGGGTGCCATTCCTGTTCCTGCAGAGAAACCACATTCTAAGTCTTGTGTTTCAGATAAACCTCATTCTTCCATGAGCAGTGTCTTCCTGGTTGCTCACTGAAGCCACACCTGTCCACTTCTAAGATTTTTCCTTCAACATTCAGTGGTGACAGTGCAAAGAAAGAAATGCTAGGAGTAACACTGAGGAAGGTACAACAGCTGCCAATGCAGAAAATCCTGCCAATATTAATAAACAAAGCTCTTTATAAAATGTCCACTCTTTTTAGCAATTAATGCCAGCAGAAGATGTATCTTAAGGCAAAAAAACCCAACCCAAACCAAACCAAACTAGTATACCCCCCACTTCTCCCAAGCATTTTTTAGGTTCATAATTTTCCTCTGTTTCTGTGCCAGGTGGCATAGAATTTTCCTTCTGGGAGAATTAGTTTATTAGTCCAGTTTACAGGTAGGATTGTTGAAATTCCTCATTCTGTTTGCATTCACAGCCAAGAATAAGTTCCCAGGTTTTTTGTTCAATGCACAGCATTGCTCTGCGCAGTTTGTGGTGTGGATTGAACTCAGTTCGTCTCCACACCACAAGAAGCCCATGGAGCAAAACATAGTGTCTCTGGCACCTTGTGGGACCACATTCCAGTAATCACAAGAGACAGATTCTCTGTGCACATAAATCATGTGTGCTCAACAAGAAAATTACTACTGCATACCAGTTTCCAAATCAGTCTTCCTAGTAAGATAATAGCGTACTTGTATTTTCCACAGCATTGTGAGTTTGGGGCTTTTTAAGCTTTGAAGCTCAGCATTATGAATAAACCTTGAAATTATATACATTCCTATTTGTTTTCAATAATGTTTCCATAGGGAAAGGGTAGAGCGTGTTCTGTTTATGCATTTATTGCTTTGATTTTTGATCCTTTGCTTGTACATGATCACTATTCATCTGAGTACAGCACCAGAAAGTACACAAATATTAAAAGAAACTTAACTTTCTTTCACTGTAACACTTTGAAAAGAAATAAAAATTACCCTTCATACTCATTTCAAAACCTCAAGATATTTTTTGTGTTGGTTGAAAATTTGTTCAAATATATTGCATGGTCAAACTTGTGAATTTACAATTTTTTGTTTTTTGAAAGATTAAAAGTTTTAGAAACCTTGTATCTATCTTTTGGTTGAGACTTAGCTCTACTGGTGACAGCAGGATTTTTCAGCTCATATTTTTTCCTGTTTATGTAGGCATTTTTATGTTTATCCAACCATGAAATGTATATTAGCAGTGCTTCAGACACCTGGGAAGGTAGATTATGTTTTTTGACTGGTGGGAAAAAGAAAATAAAACTGAGAGTTCTTGTTCACAAACCTCTACCAGAAAGTGCAATACCCATTCCAATTTCTTTTGTCTATGTATCAGGAATAAAGTTTGCTCAAGCAAAAGTTTTGGTTAAGTTTCCTGTATTACTATTTGCCAGAAATAAGGATAGGTGTGATTTTCTTTTCCTTTGTGGATGGACTTTGACAGTACATCTGGGTTCATGCACCCCGTACTTCAGCTATTGAAGGCTTTGGATAGGGCAAGAAATGGTTTATCAGCTTCACTTGTGATTGATGGGAGTGTTTTAAATTCTCCCTCTCTCTTTTTTTTTTTTAATTAATGAAAAGATAAAGTTATTAAGATTGCAACTTCAAGTGTTAAAACCAGTTAATATATGTGTGCTTCAACTTGTCCTTACATGTCACGAGATGGCCCAATAATATCACAACATACCTGTATTCCACTGGGTGTTGCAGCATTCAATGAATAGGATAAAGGGTAATAACAAATTGGGATTTGTCAACAAATTGAGTTGGGATTCTCATATATTTACAACATGATGAGTTGCAGCATTGCTCATGACTACTGAAATAAGTCACAGTGCCTCAGGGTTAATGGAACAGTGAAATGAAATTGTGAACCTGCACAAATACTGGTCTGAATGTCTTCTGGTGAAAATGTTACATTTGACTCTTGAATTCTAACGTAGATTTGAGTTACCTTTGCTTGTGTGATGCTTGCATACAAAATGTGGATGTATCTGATAGACCTGTTTTATAAGCACTTGTTTTCATTTGGTTTGATATGGGACCTAAAGTTGACTTCTTTATAATGGCTGACATTTGTATACTTCTTGCACACTTTTTATACGGAATGGAGCAGTTCAGATAAATACTTTTTTATTAAAGAAAATTACTCTGATCTGATACATGCCAAAACCTTGTTTTGAAAGTCCTACTATCTGGAAACTAAAAGTACAACTTATGGTATCTGAAGTGAGCTATGCATTCTGAACTGCTGTTTTAATCCTTTATTGAACAGGTGGACAGTTTTGCTATTTTTAATAGGTTATGGACAAGTTTTCAGAGGGAGAGCAAAATGCCTTTTCTTGCTTTTTCAGGTATTTTTAGAAAATACCTGATTCTATCTGGTACTGGCAAGCAGACAATTTAGGATTAAAGCGTCATAAACTCTGTGTATGCACTATTGCCTTATAGCCAAATGATAGGACACAGGCTGTAGAATTTACGGTATGTAAAGATGCCTACTGCAGTAAACACTGTCTTCTTTAAAGTATTAGAGCAAGCTGAAAATGCCAGACCAAAAGAAAAAAGACATCAGAACACCTAATGGAATCTAAGGCAATAAATACTTACCTGGGAAGAAACAAACTTGTGAACTGGAACCTGAAAGCAGGTTATAGTGAGGTGGGTGTTGGTCTCTTCTCCCATGTTACAATGATAGTACAAAAGGAAATGGTCTCAAGATGCACCAGGGGAGGTTTAGATTGGATATTAGGAAAAATTTCTTCAGTGAAAGGTTTGTCAAGTGTTGGAACAGGCTGCCCAGGGTAGCTGGTGAGTCACCATCTCTGGAGGTATTTAAAAGACCTGTTGATGTGGTGCTTAGGGACATGATTTAGTGGTGGACTTGACCGTGTTAGGTTTATGGTTGGACTTGATGACCATTAAGGTCTTTTCCAACATAAATGATCCTAAGATTCTGTATTTCTATGGCTTAATACACTACAAACCTGAAGCATAACCTGAGTACACTGGGAACTTTCATTGTCTGAACAGAATGAGCTAAGTCTATGTCAGATTGTCTGACTAAGACAAATAGGAGAGCTGAAACATCTCTGAGTAATCTTTTATTACTGCATGAACAGTTTTTGGGTTTCCTTTCTAATTACTATTTTTTGTGGATGAATCAACTTTGTTCAGGAGGCCTTTTCCACCTTTGCTATTTTCTTCTGAATATTGGGGCTAAACAGTTCTATTTGTCAATGCTAGATTAACTTCAGGTATTCTCTTCCCTCAGCTTCCCCATCTTCCATTTACACAGAAAACACCCTGAAAGAGAGTAAAGCCCAGGTTTAGTTGCTGGAAAGTAGCACAAGTAGCAAGGTAGACTGCAGCTGGAAACAAAAGTGAAAAATCTAGACAGGACAGGTCAGTACCTGGAGAATAAAAGGCTAAGAGATTGACACCATAAGGAAGAGTCCTGCAGAAAGGCTGAGCCAGAGAGAGCCAGGACAGGTCTGGCAGAACTCAGCAGGCAGGAGGACTAAACTGGAAGCTAGCATCTACATGTGTGTTCCCAGTAATGAGGGAAGGGAACCAGGTTTTTGCAATTAACTGACTGATTTAATTTAAAGGGAGCCTCAGCTCCCTTTTCTCTAAGATATTGACGGGTGCATTTAATTACCTCACACAAGTAGTAATTAGTCTCTATTTCAGTGTTGGTTGCTGAGGTATTTGCTGCATATGACTATATTGTAGTCAGGTGAATTAAAAATGTGGATGCTCTGTTTTGCCATGGCATAAATGGGTTTGTATCTATATTTGTTTCAATGTATACTTTCTATTTGAAGCATATTTTTGTACTTAAATTCTCATAATGAAAGCTGAAAACGAGGGCTTTTTGAAAGTTAACGGAACTGCACACTTCTAGTAGTTTTTCCTTGTATCACTCTAAAATCAAAGCATTGCAAAAACTAAAATTATTTCAGAATTGAGCTTTATCGAGAGCAATGGCCTAATGTCCATTTAGAAGAACTTTGAGTTACAGTAAATGACTAAAGCTGGAACTTGACTCATTTCAGGTCAGTGCATGGAGATTAACGGGCTTGCTCAGAGATTCCCTTGAAAATAATATTCCAATTCAGGAAACAGAAATCAAATACATCTATTCACCAATGGAGTTCTTCATAGTCAGGAATTGATTTTAATGTCGGTTCCAATTTGTTGTGAAATTTTTGAGGCATTTCCCAACAGATGGGGCTTCAGTGATTTAGTTTTTGTTATGAACTGAAGTGCTCAGTTTTTCCTGGGTAATACTTATTCACTGCTCTTGAGATTTGTTTCCTGCTGTTTTGAAGCATGTCCTGTCTTTTGTTTTGGCTGGAAATGTTGCTCAGTTGAGTGGTGATTTTCTGTGGGGAAAAATGTAAGGAGAGAGTAGTGCAGGATAGACTTTCTGAAGTCTTGCAAACCTGTGGCACAGAGGTCTTCATGAGGGCTCTTAGTGACCAGAGGAAGTTTTCTCTGCATGAAATATTTTTGTGTACATGTAGGTTTTACAGTTGACTTTACTAATTAGTCTGCAGAAATGTCTTTCATGAGTCACACTTGTTCTTTTTGCTTCTAGTAAGACTTAACCTGCCCAGGAATAATTGTACTTCTTGACGTATTTGTAATACTTGATTAACTAGATGTTCAGAAGCTATAAAAAATACTTACATTTCTATGCCTTCATAGGTTATTTATTTAATAGGTATTTTTTAAAATATAGCTTAACCTTTTCTGTTGAAAGTTGAATATGTAGGTCTTTGCTTTTGCGATTTAGTATGTAGCCCTTAGCTTTTGCATCCGAGTATTATTTTCTTCCATCTCCTTCATTGAATAATTGTTGGGAACCGTCAGTTTATAGGGAATCAATTAAGTAATTTGTTTCTCATAATTAAATAATGAACCACAGCAACCAACCAAGTAAACACACTCAGAAATTATGTCTGAAATATTTTTCCATAAGTCTGACACCAATCCAATGGTTGTATCTCAGGTAATAAAACTGATTTACTACATTAGATAATTTGATCAGTCCAACCCAGTCAAGGATGTCCATGATTGCTGCTAAAAGGGCTTAATTATGATGGCATATGTTGTCATTAAGGCTTTGTTGGTCATCCATGGTTATTAAAAACACCACTTTTCTTTAAGCTATTGATTTCTTTGTTGCAATGGTATTCCACAGAATGATAATACAATAAATTGGCCTTCTGATTCCATGAGATGAAATAGAAACTTAATATTTATTTCAGGAAGAAGAAAGAACAACCTCGGTTCCCATCTGAATGACTTTGTGTTGCCTGCTGCCTATGTTTACTTAATCCCGAATACGTTTCCAGTGGAGTAGCAAACGCTTCATTTCAGCGTTTGTGTGAATGCATGAACATGCTCATGCCCATCAATAAATGGAGTAAATTAAATATCTAAAGTTTCTGTGGGGGAATTAGCAGGGGAAAGGCAGCTTATTTCTGACTGAAGATTCTTACTTGTCATTGAGCATCCCTGTAATACAAAAAGGCTGTTTCTGCCTCTCCTCCCAGATCTCAGTTGTTCTGCTCCAGCATAGTGGAGCAGGTCATCTTCCCTGTTACAAGCAAGTGCTCTTGTAGCTTCACCACTGAATCGCATTTCATTTGCATTTTTTTATTTCATGAGGATGTTGGAACGAGGAAAGGTGGAGCCCTGACCTTCATTCTGCAAACCTTCTCTGGTTAGGAAAGGAAATGGGACCTGCGATACATGAAAGTGGGTGTTAATTTGCTGCCTTACAGACTGGCCTGTGTCCATATTGCTTTGCTTAGTCCCTGAAACAAGGACAAGGCCAAGCCCAATCCGACCCTTTTGCTATTTTCATTTTTCACATGCTTTGCAATAGTTCTGTACATTACTATATTTACTTGAAGGGCTTACATCTTCAAACCATTTGCTTTTCTTCTTGACTTTGCAAATAAGCTTCTGTAGATGCAGAAACTGTCTGTGGCTTGTACATAGCAACTGCTTCCTATCCCATTCTACCCTCCACAACAGCAGAATTACTGAAAGATGAGCATTATGTTCAAGCATAGATTTACTGGTTTGACACACAGCTGTTTCAAAAGTGCACTATACTTCAAAAGAGCATAATATTATTTGAAATGTATGTTGCAAAATAGAGATGAAGCAAAACATATCGTTTGCTGCATATTTAAGGAATATGGTGCTTCTAACTACCGAAAGATGTTAGGGCTGGATTGTAATGCAGAAAGTATGAGAGTCTTTAGGGAGATGTTTTGACTCTTACAGAATGTGAGGAGTATCCATCAAGGGCAAGTTTATAGAGAAGCATTTACATTAATCTGTGTGCACTTTGCTAGGGAAAAACACAGCCGTTCAAGGGTGAGGAAACACCCATGAGACCACTGATGAGATTATGCTGTGAAAGGAGATTTTAGCAATGTTTCAGTTTATAACTAGATTATGTTGCTCAATTCAATGGTACATAAATAAAATCTTTTAGGAAAGCTGACACATTCATACCTTCTCCAAAAGGACAGAGATGATGATGATGATGATGATAAAAAAATACCGTTGGAGTAGGTGAATGTGGTTTTTGTTTTGTTTACTGTCATCTGTGGAATGATGCAACACAGAAATAAATAAGATTTTTAAGTTACACATGAAAGATTTACCTGCTGTGTTTTGTAAGAACACCTGAGGTGTGAACTCTCACAAAGTGAGGACACTGCTCCATGTTTCTGCAGGCAATACTCTGAATAATGAATGAATTTAATAAGATTTATTTAGACATGGGGTGAAGTGGAGTTGTTTGATTATTGGTTATTGGCTGTAATTTATGCTTCAGTAAGGTTTTAAAATTCTCTGTTGCTGCAGGTGAAAGATTATTTTGGGTTTTGATCAGATCTGAAAACCTTTCTGAGATTTTTGCTGACTCATCCACTCTATACGAAAATTTGTTGTGTGTCTCAAATGTTTAGTGAAATATTTTCTTCCAAAAAGAAAAATATTTTGAAATACATCATACATAAAAAAATGTCTTACAGAGTGTCTTAAAAAGACTTAAATCTTATTTTTAAATTATCCTGGTGGAATAGTATTTTTCTTGTCATGTTTTTTGAGAGTAAGATGATAACTGATACTTATTATTCCGTAGGACTGACAAATAACAATCAATCTGTGATTTCCTTTGATAGATTTTTATTACGTTCAGAGCAAGAATCTTGCTCAGTGGCTGTAGCTACAATTTAATCAGAAGAGAATATAAATTTGCTGCTTTGACAGCCTAATGATGTAGAAAATTCTGAGGAAGAAGTAATCAATAAAGAGGTAGATGCATACTGATCATACCCTTCCTCAAAGGAAAATCTTACCTGTACTGCATAAGTTATGCTTTGATTTTAATGGTGCAACAGATACCTTAAATGCTAAGTAACACAACTTGTCTATTAAAAAAAAAAACCCTTTAACCATGTGTATAAATTTTTACTTTGTATTATATATATAATGGAAGGGATTGCCCATGCCCTTGAACTATCAGTGATATAGTCAAAATGCTATATTACTCATTTGTGTAGTTTGTGTTGTAATAAAATAGATGTTTACTGTAAAGATACTACTTTTTTATTTTTCATTCTTTTTTTTAAATTGAAATGCAAAGCTAGATTTTCCTGGCCTTTTCCTATAAGGACTAATATTCTTGCAGCTAATTTCAGCTGCTTTCAACTGCATCAGAGGCCTGAAATTTTTTTTTGAAATAAAACTGTCTTACTGATTTTATAGTTAATTTGCCCATTCAACATGTAAGAAGAGTGTGGTGAATACTTTATCTCATGGTGTTTTTTTCAAGAAAGTGTTCAGTTCTGCCCCAAACAGAAAAAGGAAGACCTTGACTTCCAGTTTCTTGGAGTCCTTTTTCATCCTTTTTCCACTTGGAAACAAAGGAGTGTCAATTTGAGAATGACAGTGTTATTGCTAGAATGAAGTCAAGCAGAAATAAATAAAAAGTCTGTGAGAGTCCGTAGCTCTTGTCAATGTAATAGGAATTTGAAAATTTGCAGGTGGTGTAAGTAACCGGTAAGATCTGCATCTCTTAAGTATTACCAGAGACCAGCTAGGAATACAGCTACAAACACCAGTCACTTGGCTGAAAGGTTAAATCAATGAACAGTATTGTCAGTGCCCTTTTTGTTGGCTTATCAAGAAGAATACACTCTGTCAAATACAAAACCCAAAACATATTTGTAGGCATTTTGTGTTAGGCACCATCTGGACTATATGTGATTTTAGGATTGCATTAACACAGTACTTGGGCTTTTTCAACTTCAGAATGATGGAAATCTAATCCACAATTTAAGGCAAGGCAGGAAAGAGGCCTTTACTGTTTCAGAAGCAACATAATTTATTGGTTCTCCCTTAGCTAAATCTGTTCTTACTTCAGAAACTGTACAGTTCCTACCACAAGTACTTTTGTATGTAGTATTAAATGTATAAACCTAATAACATGTTTTTTATAACATTACTTATTTTGACTTCATGGGGTATTTGGATGTCTAGATCAAGACCTCCTCTCAGACTCAGTGTATGGTAAGTGTAGATTTCTGCAGCAATTTGAAGCACCTAAATTAGACTCATCCTTAACAAGCTCTGAAGAAATCTCTCTGTATTGATTTTGTAAGGAAGCTTACGGTCTGTAATGATCTTGCCTAAGCATTTAGTACACTTAATGTTTGGTGATGTGAATACTCTTGTATGTTTTCTTGAAATGCTGCTTAACTGATCCAACATAGCAGATTAGGGTTTGATACCTGAAGATAAATTTTGAGTGTGAGTAGGCTAGAAAGGTATCTGTTCACCTCATCTGTAGAGGTTGTCCCATAATAAGCACTTCTTTAAAGCACACCGTGATTTCATGTGTCACAACAATTCAGGGATTTTATATGAGAATAAAGTAAATGTCATTACAACTGTGATTTGACAAATTGCCTGTAAAATAAATCAATAAATGTTGTATTAGTAAGGGTATAATATTAAAAAAGGTGAAAAACAGTACAAAAAGGGAGAAAACTCAACCATATTTTTTTCCCTGTTTGAAAAGCAATGTATTTGTGCTTACAGCAAGCTTAAAATGTTTTAAACACAAGTCAGGTTTTAATACAACCAAAAAAGAATAGCACCAGGAACAATTAGACATACAAGCCAGAATAAAAGAAAGAATGGAAACCTCCAAGTGTGGAGGACACACTGATGGAGTTGGTTAAGTAACCAATTGCTGGGTATCATCATGTCAAGCAAAACCCACCAGGCAGTGCTCCAGTCTAATCTGTCAGCCTATGAATAGGTTCTTTGCCGGAATCATACAATATAATTAAAGTTTAGGAAAGATGTTTCAATCTGTGTCTCCTTGAATAGGGATAATTCTAATTTGAGAAGGTGCTTAACCTTCAAATTTGAAGGCATGCATTTTTTCAAGACAACCATAAGTCCAATTAAAAACCACAAAACTGAAAAAAAAAAAAATCCCAAACAATACTTTTGTTAAAAATTTGCATGAACACCCTTATGTATGCATGACAGGTTCAATTTGATTGTGCCAAATGATGATAGCATTGCTACTAGTACTGGGAAAAAGCAGAACTCTGTTCTGTCTACCTGTCTTGTAAATTGCTCACTCTCTAGTAATGCCAGTGACATTTCTGGTGCTACTATAGGAAGAAATTAAATTTCCTGAAGTATTTTGATGACAGTAGCCCTAGCTTCTCTGAACTTCATTACCTCTGAAAATCTGCTGCCTGTGTTTTGCACACAGTACCTCAAGCAGAAACCCTTGCTGTGTGCATGTTCACGTTGATTGCTGGAAAGACGTTGTCATAAACACAGTGCTGAAGGGCTTCCTATGCTTCCTCTTCAGTGTTTCACCTATAGTGGGCATGCTAAGGGATATGACAATTTAAAATCAAATATAGATTGCTTCTGGTTAATGCAGAACAGAACACTGTCCCCACTGATATTTTTTAGCTCTTTGAGCATATGATTGGCTCAGCAGAATCAGACTAGTCTATCTAAGCAATATTTGCAATGGGTAACTAATCAGTTTTATGCGCTCCCAGTCTATGGGAATAAGATATGTAATGTACCCTCTCATACCTGCCAACTCCCATCCAATTTTGTGGGCACAAGGGTTCCCAAATGTTTGCATGGTTTATCACGTTTCCATCCAGACTGCTGTTTGGGCCACCTGCCCTTTCTTGGCAGATATATTCCAGGGGAATTGGAGCAACTGACTCCAGAGGGATGTCTTTGTTTATGGAGCTTTTAGTAAAGGTTAGCAGCTGGAAACAAGGAAGAAAAAGCCAGAGCAGAATAATTTTACTTACTGGTAAAATGAAGTAATGAAGAAATTTATGGAGAAATTTATAGATTGCGTGGTCTTGGCTCACCATGCAAGAAAACCTCTCACCATTTCCCAGCAGTGTAATTTCTTTCAATGTTCTATTCTGCATACACAGGTGAAAGAAGAAAAGCAGAGCTCTTGTGCTCATGCCTATCCAGAGATTTTGTAATGAGTAGAAAAAGTTCTTGCCTTTAGAGAGGTTCAGGGCCAAGACTGGAGTACCTAAATTGGTGAAGTACTGCCGTTAGGCAAGACTGAGATGTGTCCAGGGTCACTCAGCCTGCCCTGCTTCCACCACCACATGTGCTGGCAGTAAAAGCCTCTATTGGATTGAGGTGCCAGCTGACCAGAGTTTTGTTACCTAGTTGAAACTGCTGTTGGAGCCAGACCTGGTTTTGGACTGGGAACCTGTTCTGGAAGATGGACTATTTTTAACAGGAGACTTTGCTGAATGTTGAAAACCAAGATCTTTTTTACTAAGTGGGCCTATAGGACCCTTTTCTTTTAAGAAATTGTTCTGATTAATTAATTACTTGGTTTTCAGTGAGGATTTCCAGAAGAAGTCTTTTCAGGCTCAGTTGGAGATTGAGGTATGTACTTAGCCTTAAATGTGAAAAAACTTCTACTGAATTATTGATTTGTAACTGTTACTGAGATCTTAACCTAAAATAGCTTTATGAAAAGGCTGTGTTCAGACTCCGAAGAGGCCTGTATTTGTAAAATATTTTAATATTAAATACTGATTAAACTAATAAAAGTAATCATTAAGTTTCAATATTAATCAATATTAAATAAAAGGTATATTAATAATGTATCTTCTGTAGTTAATTTTTATTTCATTAAATACATGAGGGTTGTGTATGTAGCTAAGTGTGTTTGAAGTGACCTGAAATGGTTTCTGCTAAAGATGCTCACTTGAGTTTGTGGGTTCCCTGTGGTGGTGGTTTAAGTTAGACTGTTATGTTCATCAGTGTGGTAGGAGGACATGGAGGAAAAAAGATTGTTTTGTGAAGACTTGTAAAATCAGTTCTGACTGACAAAACTGATTTGGAGTGGGAGGACTCAAGGAAATGAGACTGGAAGAGAGGAGCACTTCTTCCTTTCAATTAAGGCACCAAGAGCAATTTTCCTAAAACTCAGCAAACCAAGAAGCAAAAAATGTCATGCTAACTCCCACATTTCCTTAAGGGAAGGTATGCCTTACAAGAGCATTTATATTTATTTATATTTGTATACTGATTTTTGGAGTTCGATGAGTAGATAGAAATACACTCTAGAAATTCTGATCAATTATGATATAGAGATTACTGCATTTATAATTCCTTTTCCTTTTATTTATCTAGTTTATTTTTTATTATGTTGACTAGTTGTCAGTGTAATTTTGTACAAGTGATTTGATATCCATGTTCCTCACTTTCTTGACTAATTTCAAGTTAGAAAAATATTATTACCCCATTTTACAAGGCATTCAGTGTTAAATACTTTAAGGAATGTAACAGATTCTAGTCTTGTGGCTGTCGTGGTCATATACATACCTTGTTATAGCTGTGCTCCACAGGAAAATATGAGACTCTTTCAATATTTCCTGTATTTTTGAATTGGAAAGAAATACAGGTACTGCATTATCAGAGTAATGGAAATTGACATAATACTTAGTTTGATGTGTTAGACATTTGTGTTTAATGTCTTTGCTTGACTGTCTCAGAAAAGCAGAATTTGGAGCAGCAGCCATAGAGAAATTTCTGCAGTGTTGACAGTACGTCTAGAATTTTTGTTCAGCCCTGTGTTTGCTTAATGAAGATGTGTTTGTGCATGTACTTCTCTCTATATAGATGCATCTATAAATACAATTTAAATATGTGTCAGAATATATATTTACAAATGAAATTCTATAACAATAAAAGTATTTAAACAAAATTAACCTGTATTCCTGTCAATGAAAATATAATAAACTGTACAGCTACAGCAGGCACCAAGTAATAATAATATTCAATTTTCTGTGCTCTTTGCATTTTAAGAAACATTTTTCATGTTCCTTTTTAGATTCTTTCATGGTTTAGAATTGTAGATCAGTTCTTATGTTATATTTAGCTTTCCTTATTCTTGGGTTTCACTTTTATGTAATAAAGCAACTGTGTCAACCTAGGTTCACTTTATTAAATATTGCCATTACTGAGGAATAGCTTGCTTTCCCATCAGTGTTTGAAATACAGGTTCAAACTTTTTGCTTCTGCTCTGTGCCGCACTTAACTCTCTGAAGGAGAAGATAATTTAGGATTAGATTCAGTAAAATAAGCTATAAGTACCTTTCATATTTCTGATTTAATTTGCTTTTCTCTGAACGAATTTTACTTTTTTTTTTTTTGGGGGGGGCGGTGTTGTTTGGTTGTTTCTTTTTTCTTCTGGCATATTCTAGGTCTTTGGTGCACAGCTGAAGCCCATAGCTTGTGGGCTTGGAGGCTTTTCACTGAAGCCTTTCATAGCTAGCTTGTGGTAGCCTCATAACTTCAGGTTTGACGTTTCCTGCCCCTGGAGGGTGACTGAAGCCCGAGAGAACTTCTTTAGTTTGCCATCTTCTGGAAAAAACTGGTTTTGTGTCCTGGAATTCAATTCCACATTTTTAACAGAGAACCCATATCAAGGGATCAGTCTTTGGACTGATCTCAAGTGACCCATTCAAGTAGAGTAGTTTATTCCATGTTTGTTGTTAAGTGTAGAGGAAACCTCTAGTGAACCATTGGTTGGTGGTTGTAACTCAAATTAAAATGGTAGATCAGAAGGTCTTGCTTACTGTTATGAGGTCTGACTCATTGGCACTTCGGTTGGTCCCAACTAGTCTTGTTCATCTTGCAAATTTTAGAGTCCTTAGACGAAATGGGTGGTAGAATAAAGGTACATGTTAAAAGAGAAAGAGCCTTTTAAAAGTGATTTAATCTGGGAGCACAAGTACTAAAATCCAGTTAAAAATAATGCTGTTACTGACAGATGAAGCACAAGGTAACATTAAAGTTTTTCACATGCCTGTTGGACTCTTTAGAACCACTCTGAGTAGCTATTTGCAATTGTTTGGTGAATCATTATCATTACCTATTCACAATACTTGCAAGGTTTTCAGTCATAACCATGGTGGATATCATGAGACCATGATGAAGCTTTTAAAGTGATAGATCTACACATTTTGTTAACCTTCTGTTTCAGATTTAAATCTGCTCAGTATTCACTAGGCATGCTCAGAGCTGTAACAGAGACATCAGTATATGTTCTCTCCTATACTAATATTAAATAAATATTTGCAAAGTCACTCCTACATTGGTAAACTTCTTGTATGAGCTCCCTTCTGGTCTTTTGGCAGTGTTACAGCAACTATTCATCACTCTGTTTAGGATTTCCATTTTTATTCTACTGACATGTATTAACATTGTGTAATGATATCCAGCAATTTTAGGTGTTGACAGTGTTTCTAAATTTATATGTTCCTGTTTTCTTTGTGATATCTGAACTTGTAGAAACACCACATCATGTACAGTGATTGCCTAGCAAGTAGTCAGGGTGAATATTTCATTTATAGAGTTAGCCATCAAATTTGCATAATTTAATAATTTAAGTATTTGGTTTATTGCTAACAAACTATGCATTCATAAATAATTTTTCATATATGTTATTTATAATCCTGTAAAAATTTAAATATTTGTATTAAATAATGCCTCTATTTCAGGTTATTATTAATTTTATTTATTCAGTAGCTTCAGTGCTTGTGGTGTATATAGTGTCTAGACTGACTTTATATCACAGCCAGCTGTGCTTCGAAGACCAAATTTGATTAAATGTTTTCAGGTAGAAATGGTTTCACTGAAAATGTTATTTTCAAAAGTTTAAAAATTGAAATATTATTTGAAATTTTCAGCAAAACTGTTTTTACAATCCCCAGAATCTCTGAGAACATTATATCCTGTAAGAGAAAAAAATCACTAAAGGTTTTCTGTATAGTTTGAGTATGATAATGTATGTAACATATGTATCCTATAAATCTGTAGATTTTTTTAATAGAAATTACATGGTCTGTAAATGCAAACAGCTTCAAAATTATTTTTCTGGGGTTTTTGCTGCTTTGTTTTTTAATTATTTTGTTTGTTTTTAATGCTAGCTATTTATCAACTCTTTTAGCCCTTGATCTGACCTCACTGCTGTGTGTATTTGCTAAGTGTGCAGAATTGAGTGATGTCAACAGGAAAGACACATGTACATTGTTAAATTGTTTGGAGACAAGTTTTATGTATCTTGCATGTGTTTTGTAAAGTGCCAGTAACATGTCTGTAGTGCATGGCACATACTCGTGCCTGCTACTGCAATATAAATAAATAAAAATGGATAAGAATGATGGGTTTGTTTTCACTCTGATTCTTTTTTTCTTAATTATTAATCACATGGATAAATCCCCTGATAATCAGTTCTCTGAAAGTTTGGAGGTGTGTTTTTTGCAAGTAATCTCAGAAAAAATATCATAATTTAGAAAAAAACCCCTATATATATATATATTTTTCTTGAAAGATATCTGAAGCAAGTCTTGGGTTAGGGTATAAAAAGAAAGAAGGAGCCCCAGACCCCCAGTTTTTTAGGGTACATCAGGATTTCAGAAATTGCAGGAGTTTTAAACTGTCATGGAAGAAACAGTCTAACTAGTGTAAGAGACCTCTGATGTCAAAATTTGAGTTTCTGCTGAAGCTTCATGAAACAGCAGCTCAGAAGCTATCGTACAGTAGGTACATTGCTGCCTGGATATTATCAGCACATCAGCAATAAATTACAGTCATCCACTGAGGTCAAAAGCACATGAGTACTTTGTAGTTTGCTGTAGAACGTTTCCTGAGGATGAGCTGGTTTCATGAGTAACGATCCTGCTAATGGGATGGAACAGCATTATCGCCGAATGAATACTTTTAGGTATTAATCATTAGTCTCTTACACGTATTGTGCTACAATATTCTGTGGCAAAAACAGTCTTCATTTGCAATGACACACTGGATTGAAATGTTACCATGTTCTTTTGGTTGAACTGCATGTTTAAATGCCTCTTTTTAACCTCAGAAATAACTTTTTTTGTACAAAACACATAGACAAGATCTCACTGTGAGCAGATTTAAATCCTGTTGTGTTCTGTAGCATTTCAGAGGAAACTTGTGCTCCTTCCAAAACAGCAGTAGACTGGATAGTAGTCTTTTCAATAGTAGATTTCAAGAGTACAAAGTAATATATAATTGTAAAGGCCATTTAGTTTAAAATAAGCAAGAGAGATCTTATACTATTTCTTATGCAGATTAATTGATCTGAAAACAAGGTGTAAAGCTAATGAGAAAAAACAGCTTTGGAAAGTACTGAAAAGAACTGCAACTGAAAAGAATACTGAAGGAAACTCATGTTATATAATTACTGTAATATCAAATTTATATTAAGAAATAATTCCCAAGATTGGTGAAGATTTAGTGAATCAAACCTACAACAGGTAATATATCTTTCCAGACATAAATACCCTATGTAATTTGCAAATTCATGAGTTAGGAGTGCACATAGCACATCATTTTATAAACTGGTAACAAGAAGTTCTGTATGGAAATACACTGCCTGTATTGCATGAATTAGATCTGCTGTGTAAATCGTTTTCATTAAGTGTTAGTGGAGGATCTGGTCAAAGAGCTTTAAGAGCAACATAACAAGGTAGAGAGGGGGCTCAGAAAAGCATAATCCAAAGTCACCTGCCTGAAGCTAACTGCAGCTCTCAGGTTTTCTCATCGAACATGTAGGAGTCTTTACATTTGGCCTTTTAGTACTGTGGGCTCGTTTGAGGGGAAAAAAAAGCCCTGTCTTTGTTATGGAGGAAAAAATTTGTTCAAGATAGGTTCTGGAACTAAGTAAAACCAAATATTGATGCACACTTCCCAGAGAGAAACAATATTAAAGAACAAAGGCACACATGTTGAAAACAACAATAAAAACTTTTAGAGATTTTTTGATAAATCTAGAAAGAATTATTCAAACATAATTGCAAACAAGGGCTTAATTAGTGGAGTGTGTGCAGCCAATGTAGATGTACACTGCAAAAAACCACCCTGATAGACAGATGTTGATGTACTATCAGTTAACACTGTTAAGAGTAAGTAAGAACATTTGGAAGGGGGCTTCGCCACCAGAATTTGTCTGTCAAATGTGAAGTGCTGGGTCCTGCACTTGGGTCACAACAACCCCATGCAGCACTATAGGATTGGGGCAGAGTGGCTGGAAAGCTGCCCAGCAGAGAAAGACCTGGTGGTGCTGGGCAACAGCATCTGAACGTGAGCCAGTGTGTGCCCAGGTGGCCAAGAAGGCCAATGGCATCCTGGCCTGTATCAGCAGTAGTTTGGCCAGCCAGGACCAGAGCAGGATTGTCCCCCTGTACTCAGTATTGGTGAGGTTACGCCTTGAATCCTGTGTTCAGTTCTGGGCCCCTCACTACAGGAAGGTCATTGAGGGGCTGGAGCGAGTCCAGAGAAGGGCAGGGGAGCTGGTGAAGGGCCTGGAGCACAAATCCTATGAGGAGTAGCTGAGGGAGCTGGGGCTGTTTAGCCTGGAGAAAAGGAGGCTCAGGGGGGACCTTATCACTCTCTACAGCTGCCTGAAAGGAGGCTGTAGCCAGATGGGGGTTGGTCTTCTGAGTAGCAAGTGATAGGATGAAATGAAATGACCTCAAGTTGCACCAGCGGAGTTTAGATATTAGGAAAACTTTCTTCACCTAAAGGTTTGTCAAGCACTGGAACAGGCTGCCCAGGGAAGTGAAATCACCATCCCTGGATGTATTCAGAAGGCATGTGGATGTGCCACTTGGGAGATCTGGTTTAGTGATGTTAGGTTTGTGGGTGGACTCCATGATCTTCGAGGTCTTTTCCAACCTTAACAATTCTATGATTCTAACTGTTGCTGGGCTTCTCAGAGCTAAGTGTTGATTTTGTCATGGGAGATGTAATAAGTAGGACAATCACACTTTGCAGGAACTCATGCAAACACCTCTTACTTCAGACAGGAAAATACTGTCCCTACTGTGCTATGATTTTTTTTACTGTGTGATGAGTTTTATTGACACATAATAGGGAAAAGCTTTAATAGACGTATACTAGAAGATATCAGAGAATAATTTAGAAGTGTTATTGAGCAGAAAAGAAAGAGTAAAGACCATGGTGAAGGTTTGTTCTTTTTTATCCATTACTGAGATATTGTCTTAAAAAAAAAATGGACAAGTCTATATGAAGTTTCATTAATTTGCAGTCAACATAAAAACATATAAAAATAGCTACTATACATCTACCAAGGTATTGCAGCAATATTTACTAAAAGTGTGTAGTCCTTCCTGTCTGTAAATTTAACTGCTCATCTGCTATCAGATAAAAAAATCACTTTTAAGGCATGCATTCAACACAATACCCATCCAAGTTTGAGAGGCTACATCAGATACACTTGCACATTTTGGAAGGGTTTATAGTTTCTACTAGAACAGTTTGATAATATTTAATAAATTTGTCTTTTAAAATGTTAATGATGTTTCTGGGTGGCACATTTTATATTCAATTCTGTTTGATCTTTTAAAATGGTTTTTATTTTCCTGTGTATTTTCCCTGTGGTAATTAACAGCTAATTCATTTGCTCAGCTGTGAATTTCTGTCACAATTTGTTTTCAACCAGGTCTGCCTTGCACATCTCACTAATACACGCATTAAAAAAAAAATACTCTGAGTTGCAAGTGTAAACTGCACAGAAAAGCCTTTTCAATTACTTTGCAAACAGATTCAGTTTCTGTAAATATGTTTACCAAGCTGTACTAAAGTATGTTGAGAACTGCCTATTCTGAGTTGTTATAACTGGAATACTGTTTGCAGCTGAAAATTTGTGGTTTATGTCTTTTGTGTATGTGTGAGGAAAAAAAAGGGCTTGCTTTTCCCTTTGCACTCTTACAAAGTCATGCATGTTTCTGTATCAAGCAAGATGGATTGGTTTGGGATTTTTTTCTAAAAATTGACAGATTGCAGCAAGTCATTGTTTTGTCAGATCCCGTATTGTGTTTATGAAAGTTATCAGTGCCACAGGCTTGAGGTATAGTTGCAAAACATTAAAGTCACATTGACATAGTTCAGCTTCCATAATCAAGTGGAAGTGTCGTTCTTAAAATAGTTGTTTGGTTTTTAAACTTCTTTTTTTTTTAAATTTAGCTAATGACATTTTTACTTAGAATTACAGAAATACGTCACAATACTTGCACTTAAAATAATTTGTACAGAGATGATTATGTGTGAGTTTTAAGCTGGTTAATGCCTCACAAAAGGTTGCTTTTGTGGGTACTTTGCAATATCATAGGGGCTTCCTGAGAATAATTGCTTCTTTCTGCTTCTTTCTTGCCTATTTCCAAGTGGACAAATTTTACTCTTTTTTGAGAATTATACAAATCCTGTAATAACTTTTACTCCGGATCACAGTGTTGAAAGGTTTAATATAAAGTGCCCATGCTAGGTAGTACTAGATGAGATGCTATTTAATGGCTATTATGCTGTGAATTATTTCAGATTCTGTGGTATCTGTCTGTGAAATAACAGGGCAGGAGCTGGATGAGGATTTAGTTGTGGTTCCTCAACTTTGCCTAGAGTCCTCATATGGGCACTGACAGATGGGGATGGTTGGCTCTGAACTCCATCATATGCCTTAGGCTACATCTCCTCCTTCTTTTCTTCTGTGTTGCTGATCCTTCACTCTTCTCTAGTACAGGAATAGCGAATACTGGAAGCTATTCACTATTCAAGGTCTGAGAGGAGATACTGAAATTTCCATTGCTGGTCCTGCGCTTGGTGGGGCTTCTCCTTGCAGGTCTGTCCCCAGCACAAATGAAACAGAGCATGCAGGGGACAGCTGCTACAACTGATCAAAGCAATGTGCTGAAACATGCTGGTACCAAGTAAGGGAGGCATGATGAGTTGTTCAGGAAACTTGGACACAGTGGGAAGTCCCTTAGAGAAAATTTGTTTTTTACTTTGGCGCCAAATTTAGAATGTCTATAAGTATATATGTGCATACCTTAATATGCATTACTATTTCATATAGTCTTGTTAATTTGTGGCTTCTAACTGTTCAAAGGAGTGGAAAACAGACTTTTGTGGAATGTAGGTAGAATTAACAAGGGCTAAGGAGTATGACAGCTTTCTTGGAGTCATTTTTAAAAGTATTTTAGCTGTATGAAATAATTAAAAAAGTCTAGGTGGGAAGACAGCTCTGAAGATCAAATGGTCCAACTTTCTGTTGAAAGCAGGGTTTAAGATTAGTCTGTCAACAGCCCTGTCAATCTCAGTCTTGACTATTTCCAGTGAGGCAGATTGCTCCACTTGTCTGGCAACCTGTTTCCAATGCTCAGTTGCTGAGGAATAGATTCTGTGCCAGTATCTCTGTAGCAGCCATGGTGGGAGCTGCAGGTTGAGCTGTGGGTGTTGAGAGCTCCAGGCGAGAGGCCATGAAGTGCCGACCCTTTGCAGAACAAAGGGCCCAGCCAAGGGTTCAGGTACTCGGGGAACACGGCAGGAGCTGATGGCTCCAGACTTTGGTGCACTTAGACTGTGAAATTATAAAAGCCCAGGGTTTCCTTCTTTCAGGGTTCCTGCTCAGAGGCAACCAGCTCGAGCTGTTGTTTTGTTATTGCACCATGATTCAATTACTTTAAGCATCCAGACAACTGAAACTCTGCTATGGAAAACCTTGTCCAGCTGTTTGAGTGTGGGGTGTGTAGGGAGCCAAGCGGGGCACCTGTTGGGTCACTGAGCTGCCCAGTGTGAAGGGACCTTGATCCCAGCTCAGCTGGTCTGTGTGTGACTGCCAGAGTGTCTCCTGGATGGTTGGACAGGAGGGTTTCCTTAAAACAATGATGGTCCCAGTGTGGGGTTTATTTTTTATTATTATTGTATGAGGTTGGTATTTCCACTGTTTTTGTTTCTGCCTGTTGCTTCTGGTTGTGTCACTGTTGATTCTTACATAGAGTGTACCTCCATCTGCTCTATCAACTGCCTTTTAAGTATTGGAAGCTGTCTTTTCTATGGGCTGAATAAGCCAAACTACTTTAACCATATTTATATGGTTAGATACTGCCTGAGCAACCTTGAAGGACAGTGCTTTGCAAGTCTAGCCCTTTCTATTATTCTTGGAGAACTCTGCCCTTGGTGTTCTTGATAGCATGTGAATTCACACTCCTTCAGGGAAACTAAATGCAATGTCTTTTGACCAGGAGAGAAAGCAATATTTACAAACAAGTTAGCGCCATATGATGTGGAAGAAGGTGCTTCCCGCTCATAGTCTTTAGTAATGGGTTACTTGTCAGAGGGAAAGAAATACAACAAAATAGTCAAAATATTTTTATTAGCAACCTGCTAATAAAAGTAATTGTGGTGGCTTGAATCCTGTAGAAATTAAAGTCTCTGTATGCTATCATCTCATTTCTTTTTTGCTTGAAATGCTCTCAACATCTTTGTCAGCTCCACTGCTCATTTATTATTTGTGGGTAATTCTTAAGAAAAAATCCAATACTTTGTCTGTCAAACACTGTCTTTGGTCTGTGTAATATTCATTGTTCATGGGACATGACAGATAGCAGGTGAACACCTCTTGGTTAAAAACAAAATAAAAAGCACAATCTCTTTATACAAGCAGGGAAACCAACAGAAGAGAAGAACTGAAATAATAAATGAACAGTCAGAGTTCCAATTTTTCAGTCTTCTCTACATTAATAGTAGTAGTATTGTGTTCTAAGTAAAAACCACTATAGAAATAACACACTAGCTCTTTTTTGTTCCCACTCTTCTGCAATACCTAGAGAGTACTTGGTTTCTTCATTGGTTGGTTTTCTTTGTTTGTAATTATAGGGGAAAAATCCTGGGATACATCTGCAGTATGACACTTTAAGTCCAGGTGACCAACCTTTCTGGAACAACAGGCCTGTGTTCTTCTGGGACTTTTCAAAGCTTGGCTTCCAGAAACACACATCTTTACAGTGACCTAATTCAGCAGTATTTTCTTATTCCATTTTCATATGAGTAAGAAAAATGCAGGGAGTATTTTCTGGGCTACCTCTGAATCCATCATAATATAGCAGAACGTTCAATCATTATCTTCCTTGTTCAAAATATTTGTTTGTTTGCTTGTTTGTTTAGAGAAGAGTGCCTGCCATCAGAACACAATGCTATGTGGGGGGGAAAAAACCCCACAGACAAATCTCATGTAATGTTAATATAATTGAAAATTCCCAGAACACTAAGAGATATGCTGAACAGTACCTTAGTTCTTGGAAAGGATCAGACATTAAAGTAGAGGGTAGGAATAATCCCTGGTCCTTCAGGCTAGAGGAGGAGCAGTTGGCAACTTATTTTCACTATGCCTCCTAGTCCAAAAAGATACTGTCCTAGAAAATTACTTGTAAACTTAGATGTACACCTAAACGCACCAGGATTTCATTGTTCCCATGTCTAAATTGCTGTACCTAGAAGTGGTAACCATCTCATACACTGGGATATGCCCCTATGTGTTATTATCTAGCTGTGTGCTGGGACAAGTTCCAGGTGTGTGCTGTGTTTTTCTCTTGTGTTATGATTCTCTTTGAAGACTTCTATGTGTAAAGCAGGGAAGGAGCTAAAAGGTGTAATGCAGGGACCAGGGTTACTTAGTACTCTGTAGAGTGCTTCTGCACCACAGTTTACATGTACATAGTATTTGTAATCCATCTTTTATGGTATAATAAGATTGTTGTGGAACACACAGCGAATGTGTGGGATCCCAGAGAACTAGGGACATTTGAAATTCACTTGTGCTCTTGGCAAGATCACAACAGTAGTGAAGTATACGGATTCAGAAAGGAAAGGTGTTTGTTATGGACAGGAAAGAAATAATCTGACAACATTTAGGATTAGAAGCAGTCCCACTGTGAAAAAACTAGACTGTGTTTAAGATAAACTTCTGGAGCATTTTCATCCCCTACTGTTGTCAGTCAAGTCAGTGGATCTAATATGAACGAGGCATTTGTGTAGTGAGCATTGTGCTCTTGTTGGTCTCACTGTTCTGAACATACATGCAGATAAATTTTCTGCAGTCCGAATGGGGTACAGCAGTACCTTTTATCTGTACCTTTTGATGAGCATTTGGGTCTGTGCTTTCTTCTGGTTTTCACTTTCACTGAAGGCTGGAGCCCACAGTGCAGTGTCCTATGCCTCTAAAACAAGGACTGGCACTTCGGTTGCCCAAGGTGTACCCTTGCCAAAAGCTCCATCTTTGAAGGAGATGGATAGTTGAAAATAAAGTTGTTTCTGTTCTCTTAAATCAGTTTAATATTCTTCCTCTGTGGCATCTATTATTTATTATTACCACAAGTCTTAGAAACCAGCAACCTTTGAGGAATCATTCTTCCGGAAGTTAAAGTAGGACCCTGCTTATTGTGTAGCAAGGAAAAGTGCCAGATACTGACTGGAATATTTAGGTTTCCATACTATTAATACTGAGTATGATGATTTTAATCCCTTTCTATTTAGTTGCTAATTCTTGAGAACTGAAAAAAATGGCAGTCAGAATAGGTACAGCTGTCTTACCTGGAACTGTCGCCAGTTACTTCTGAACTCTGTTTCTGTAGCTGTGTAAGTCTGCATGATCCATATGGATTTCAGTGATGAATGTGGATTTCTGATTTAGACAAAAGGAAGGCCATTATTGCATTGCTTTCATACTCAGTGATGATAACTTCATTCCATGTTGCTTTTCCAACTATTTTTCCGTGGTACTTGGGTTGCACAGTGAGTCTATTTTACGAAGTTTAAGAAATCAGCCCACAACATTTTCAGAATTTATCTGTTTTGCTTTTTGACAGTCCACAATAATCTTATGGATAGCTATGAATACTGTCTGTGGTGTGTAGCAGGGTCTCGCTGAGTATAATTCACAGGGATTTTTTTTTCTTTTTACCTGAGTTTTGTAAGTATATAGGAGAAAAGAAAGGGGAATGGAGATCAATTATATGTGTATTAAAAACCAAACCAAAACAAAATCCCAAACCAGAGATTGCTTTATAATGTCAATGTATTTTAAAATAGTCTACAGGTGGTATCTTGAATAAAGATATATAATTTCGAGAGACTTGTTATCTCAATGTGCTTGGTACAGATACATTCATCTTTTACTGTGTATTTAGGGGAAAAAAAAAATAGTACTACTTTTCCAGAAACAGTGTTTCTAAATCAAATCAAACTTTCTGGAAGTAATATAGAATAATTCACTCTTACACAGGCACAATCAGACATTGAAATGCATGCACTGGGTAAAATAATTCCAAGTCACACGCTCTGTCTCAAAACCACTGAGTAAACTAATAAAACTACACACCTCTCTGTTTCTTAGACCATTCTCTTTACCTGTTCTCAAACAAAGCAAGAGTGATTCACTTCATATTTGTATTATGAATACAAAGATAACTGAGAGTTATGTGCTTCCATATATTTCAAATGGGAAGTATTGCAATATTTAAAAAAAAAGTCTATATTTTCTCCATATTCAAAAGAGATGCAGAGTAATTTTGTAGACAGTATCTTCATTCTGTTGAATTGATACTTTCTGAATTGCAACTTTTTTTAAAAAACAAAAACAACCCGACCAAAAACCAAACCACCCTCAAAATCAGGAAAAGTTTGCACATGGTTTCATAACTTATTAAAAGAGATATTTAAATGCAATTTATGCACTTAAAAACTAAAGGAATAAACAACCACAGTTCTTAGTAGCTATATATGCCATAGGCCTACGTGGTACATGCCTTTACATGATCCCATTCCTAATTAATTGCTCCCTGAATATAATCCCCTTTTTGATTTTTTTTTTTGCAAGAAAATTAGTGCTAAGGTTCCATTTAGAAAATGCCCTGCCCCTGGCTGTAGCTAATCACAGCTATTCAAATGGAAAATTCAGCAAAATTGCTAATAGACTTCTATGGCATGAAAAATCCAAAAGTAAAAATACCAAATAGAAACCTTAACTTTGTAAGTTATTGACTTAAGCCCTTAGGCTTAAAAGATTTTTAGAGAGTTATGAGGATTTAGAGATCTCTGTGATTGTGTCTTCATTTTATCTAATGCGGCTTTAATTTATCGTTTGGGAGTTTAATTACTAATTAAATTTAATCTTGGGAGTTAACATGGATGTATCTTTAATTCCATTTTGTTGCTTTTTTTTACATTCCTTCCAATGTAACAATACTCCTTTGGTGCTGTAATACCTGTTACTGATAAAATTTAATACTGATTCTATCATACAGTAGCTATAGCCATGGATCACTAATACCTTATTGCATTAAAAGGCCTGTCAAATTTAATAAACTATTTTCCTTTCCATATATTAGGGCTGTGCATGAGTAGTCTGATGGTGGTTTTGTTTACATTTTTTCAAGCAAGAAGCTATGTAATTTTTCTTCTTTTACTTTCCTTTTTATTTTTAAGGATGTTGTCGTTTACAAGCAACAAGTGCTAAAGATCTGGTGGATTTATCCTAGCAAAAAGGCAATCTACACAAGTGAGAAAAATAATTAGCATGTGTGTATACAATCCCATCTCATAGGATAGGCCTTAGAACAATATTGGTTAAAACTGGTCCATTACCTTCTCTGAGAAAGAACAGATAAAAACACCCTTGTGTCTCATTGTCTCTGCTTATGGTCATGCTTGATTTGGTGCTTTAATATTTCATTAGTTGCTTTGTTTTGGTAGTGTGTTGTTTTTAACTGTAAGGCATATCAATTGTTCAGCCTCCTGAACACCTCATGGGAAAGGAGGGCACAAGCTCAGTTGTTTGCTGTTATCATGTACTCAAAGCAAGTTAAAGGACATTGTGGCATAGAAATTGCACAGCAGAAATAAATATGTAAGGAGTACAAGACATTTATGTTTGTGCTTTGGCTACCTTGTTATTACTTTAGGCATCTTGTTACTAAATCTAGCTGCCCTCAAGTTTTATAACCCAATTATTTTGGTAACCAGCATAAAGTTATATGAACAGACATGCTGCATGTCACTGAGCATGAATGTTTTCAGTGGCCTTTGCATAACTCCTCCTTAAGCAAATCAGATTATCCTGCTGCAATATGACACATGTATCTGTTGTTTCTGGAGTTTCATCTAGAATATTTACTTTACAAGTTTGTTGACAAAGTTCCCATACAGGCGTTTCAGGAGGAAAGGAGTTGATCCTTTGCCTCTTGGTTGGAATTTCTTAGCGGTCAGGTGTGGCCCTCTGTTGTGACTGGCACTTTCCTTTCACTTCGGGCTTAACAAGTAACTTCTTTGTGTGTAGTTGATTTCTTCTCTGTTCTGTTCTAGGAAAAATAGAATAAAATATCTGCTGTTCCATGCTGTCCAATATTCATTCATTTCGAGGACATACAGAAAAAACTTCTCCCCAAACCCACTTCTCGTAATGACCAGAGTTCTTGAAGTGACCTTGCCCTACGATTTTTGCTGGTAGTGGCAGCTGCTGCCTGTGTCTACCATCTGCCTGTTCCTGTAATCACCTGCTTATAACCTACTCAAGCATCATTTCTTCTTGAAAACAAGAGCTTGTACTAGACAATACCAGTTAGAACCAGCTAGGTCATTCTAGGCAAAAAATTAGTGCCTAGGAAAGGATAGATCTTCCATTTGAGGATGGCCAGGGCAATGCTGTTTAGGCATAAAAATAGGCTTAGACAGCACTTTTCCTTAATGTTAGAGAAGAGACAGGTTCCCATATTTTCCTGCCAGACCAGTAAGAGGCCTGGTGATGGGAGGAGGAGGCAATTTATCAAAATTTCACTGTTTTTTTTAATAGCTTGGAGAAAGACTTGGGGTTTTATTTTTTATGTGTTTATTTGTTTGTTTCTGCTTGAGTTTTTCTTGTTTCTTTTATCCTGAATCCTTTGTGTTTTCTTGACTGTATCTGCCTGTAGAAAAGGAAGATTGTTCACTTTATTGATAGGGCCTGAGTGAGACTGCAGAATCTCCATAAAATGTGGCAAAACATTATCTAATTACAGATCAATATGACCTCAGTAACTAATGAAATTTTATGGAACAAAATTGTACTAAAACCTCATTATCCTTGGACCTGACGTAAGTAATTGAATATCCTGATTTGTTTTTGTGAGGGTCATACACTGCAGGTAGGAGAAACTGTCAGTCTGCTCTAGAAAGGAATACTTGTAATCTGAAATGTACATAATGTGGCTTAACTAGTCTTACATCATCTGCACTTACATTTCTCATTCTGTGAACTGAAAAAGAATTAGACTGCTCTTTTTAAATACAGGGTTTTTAAAAAAAATCCTAAAAGGATACAGGCTTTTAATGAAGCATTTTGAAGTTATTTATCAACCTGTTTACTTTTATTTGTTATGACCTGACTTCAAACAATTGTTGTTCTGCCTTGTCAAGTTTCTTGTCTGCCTTTGTAAACATCTTGAAATTATAAGGTATTTTAGTCCATCTTTAGAATGGATTCACATATGGCACATCACTCAGGACAACAGATATTGTCAAAGGGAATTACACATTTACTGGTGAGGGAGGTCTAGCTGTTTAGGAGGTACAGAAAATCCCTGTTAGTTTCCATTTTCTCAACAAGCAAGTTTTATAAAAGAACTGTTCCCACTTGCAGTAATTCCACAAGTTTAAAAATGTTCAGAGAATGGCCCAAGAAAAGTTGTAATCTTCAGGGTTTAACAACTGCATTTGCTTCTTTGACCTCAGGTTCTTAATCCATCAGATTTTTAACCTAAGGAAATGTTAATGGGCACTCAAAGTTTTATTTCAGCTGTTTTCGTATGTGACTGGCATTGCTCACAGCTCTACCCCAAAGAGGACTGCATGACTGTTATATTAATTCTCTTTCACATTCTGTACTGTCAGTGATGGTAATGCAAGATAAAAATAGGCTGTAAAATCCATGCCAAAACTGAAAATTGCCCAAGATTAATGTCTTGGCAGAAGGATCTATCTTTTAGTTAGTCTACAGAAATGAAGAGAAAAGTAGGGCAAGAAAGGCAAGAGACCAGCACGACTGAGTAGGGAACTGCTGGTCAGACTAAAGGGAACGAAGCAAATGCATAGGCAGTGTAAATTAGGACAGGTAACCTGGGAAGAGTTTAGAGATGAAGTACGGCTGTGTTGGGATAAGGTGAGGAAGGCCAATGCAAAGCTGGAACTGAACCTGGCAAGGGATGTAAAAATTAAGGGCTGCTACAGGTATGACAACCAGAAAAGGAAGGTCAAAGAAGGTGTACACCCCCAGTAAACAGTGCTGGAAAACTGGTAACAATGGATGAGAAGTCTGAGATACCAAACAACTTTTTTGCCTCCGTCTTCAGTAGCAACCTCTCTTTCCAGACTTCTTGAGTGGATGGACAGCAGGATGGGGACTTGGGGAGCAAAGACCCTTTCACTGTAAGTAAAGATCAGGTTCACCTGAGGAACCTGAATATACATAACTCTAAGGGACCCAATGAGATGTATCCCAGAACCCTAGGGAAATTGGCTGATGTAGTTGCTAAGGAACTCTCCATTATATTTGAGAAGTCATGACAGTCATGTGAGGTCCCAGGTGACTGGAAAAAGGGCAACATTGTACCCATCTTTAAGACGGGCAGAAAGGAAGACCCTGGAAATTACTGACCTGGATTGCTGCATCCAGCTCTGGAATCCCCAACACAGGAAGGACATGGGCCTATTGGAGCAAGTCCAGAAGAGGCCACCAATATGATCAGAAGGATGGAGCACTTCTGTGAAGACAGACTGAGAGATTGTTCAGCTTGGAAAAGAGAAGACTTTGAGGTGATCTAATTGCAGCCTTCCAGTACCTGAAGGAAGCCTGCAAGAAAGTTGGAGACAGACTGTTTACAAGGGCATATGGTGACAGGACAAGGGGGAATGGCTTCAAACTGAAAGAGTGGGTTTAGATTAAATATTAGGAAAAAATTCCTCACTGTGAGGGTGGTGAGGTACTGGGAACAGGTTGTCCACAGAAGTTGTGGAACACTTCCCATCCCTGGAAGTGTTCAAGGTCAGGCTGGATGAGGCTCTGAGCAATGTGGTCTAGTGGGGAAGTTGGAACTTTCCTTTGTGGGGAAGTTGGAACTAGATTATCTTTAAGTTCTCTTCCAACCCAAGCCATTCTATGGTTTCATGATTCTTGTGTCTACCCCACTTTTGTCCCATCTTCCCTATGTGCCCGAAGTTTTCTAGACAGTTGGTACTGTCCAAATTCCTTTTTCATTTTAAAATACTTTACCATTTGCATGTCACAATTTTCATCTCTCCTTTTTATTCTTTTTCTCTGTTTCACTTACTGTATTATGTCAAAAGGTTGCTCTTGATAAGTGCTAAACAAACACTGAAGAAAAGATTATACTGTGGCTGTCTTTTGCAAGCGATGTGGTAAATCCTGATTATAGTAGCTGTGTTTGTGTTCCAGGCCATCAATTAGTATAAAAGCTGCCCAAACTCATTTTTGCTTTAGAAATATTAATCCTGTTTCTGGGATTTTGCCTCTGCCTTGGGTTTATATAAAGGTGACACAGAGCTAGTAAAATGCCTGCTGCTCACTGCCTATTGGGTCCTTACCTCTAAGTAATGGTGAGCCTGTCAGAATATAGGACCATGAAGACATATCTTGAAGGCTCTCATTTCTCATTGCAAAATGAGAGATACTTTTCAGTACCTCAGTTCAATTTTCTCTTGGCTTCATTTTCAGCTTTTGCAGGCTTTCTTTAATGCACTTGTGCTGCCAGTTCCATAGCTGTTTAATATTTCAATTTATATCAGTATGAAAAAGCGGAATTTATCCTTTCATTATTCAGCACTCATAGATGTGATCGTGTGCTTTGTTTCCATAAGGAGGGAAAAACACTGTGCTGAAACTGTCCTTTGGTTGGTAACAGAAATGTGCAGGTCTTACTTCATCAGTGAAAAATGATTTTGTACACACTTTTTGTGTTTACAGAATCATTTTAAATGTGCATATGAGTTCATGAAATTTTGTTTGTGTGTGTGCAAACTGTGTTATTTCACAGTCCAGTTTGTTTTCATTTCAAATAAATAATACTTTGCTGATAACTCTGTCATATGCTACCGATCATTCTATTCTAATGATGGATTCCAAGGATAAATCCTCTGTGATTTCTGAGCTGAAAATAGTAAACATTGATGTGCTGTCCCAAGATTGTCCACAAAACGGAAGTTCTTCTGATATCAAACTTTTGCTTCATCACCTTTTATTGTCTGTGTTTTTTAGAACTGTGTTCCAAAGTACAACTTCAGGAATATTTCTGTATAAAAGGGCTTCCATTCACTTTCATAGGGACTGTGCACATTCTGTTTTCTTTGGGCAGTGATGGATTTTAAGTGTTCAGATCCTTCATAATAAACTAGTATTGCTGAATGTACACTTCTGCTATTAATATATTTCATAGTAAATTAAACATTTTACCTGTTTTACAGATTATATTAGGTGGAAGAAATTCATTGATTCCTTTATTTTATGTTTATAAGAGAATAATTTATAAAAATATTATTTTATATTGTATTATATAAAGCATTATATATAGAAATCTTGGTCCAGCTATTAATAGGAAAATAGGGTTTTTTAATTGAATTTCAAGGGTGAAATATGCCTTGCTAAATGTTTGTGCAGTTTCTGAAATAAGTATTTTCTCAGGTGTATAGTTTCTGGCAACCAGCATGATAAATTAAGGATGAAGAGAAAATATATTTTTATCCATTTGGTTAAACAGAAGTTCTACTTAGTTTGCTTAAGGCATCCGTTGTGGTAATAGACCAACTTCCACGATGTAGACAGTGTATGTGAAGTCTGTCTCATAAATTATGTGTTATGGGGAGCAAAAGGAAGAGAGGGAGAAATGCAAATATTAAGTGCACATGCTGAGACCCATGCACAGTCTGACAGGCTTTATATCGGGATAAAATATAAGCACACCTTTTATATTAGTGTTTTTTCCTTATTTTTTTGGAGTTCCTTATATGCATGTAATGTTGTCTTTGTATCATTGAACCAGTTTTCTTAGTCAGATTAGTAGTGCTTTTGCATCGTAGTTGTTTCTGTCTGGAAAACATTTTCACAACATTTGCCAGTGTATAAACAATAGCCATAGAAATCTACGTATTTAAGTAAAGTTTAATTTTAATGAATTTATCCTGTTTCTGTTTTTCTTTTTTTTTTTTAGTAAGATCCAACTGTATCTTTGTGCACCTGCAGCCTCCTCACTGGTGGGGTAGTGAAGGAAGTAGAAAAGACCATGAGGCTGTGCAAGGGCTTCTCAGCAGTAACAAAAACATCTCTGTGTTAGCAACACGGTGTTCAGCACAAATTCAACGCATAGCCCCATAGCAGACACTGTGTAGAAAATTTACTCTATCCCAGCCTAAACCATTACAGATTGAAAATTACATTACAAACCATTACAGATTGCAGGTCCCAAGACCCGCAACACTCTGTATAAGCTAAGTCTATGATCAGAATGTGATCCAGAATCTGTGAAAATGTAGATTTCACTGAAACACCCTTCATTTTTGTTGGCTTTAGTGAAAATTTTGGGCACGCTACACTTGCTGGTCTGGAACTGGATATGAAACATGAACAGCTATTCAATCTGTAAAGGATTGATTTATACTATGTAATTTATACTTAAGGACAGAATGTCTACTGTTACTTAAGTGTCCATAGATCGATGTAAAGTAGGGTCTCTGCATCTGAAGAATAAATATTAATATTAAGAATTTTGCTATTAAATATGCATTTTATTTTTTAATATGCCATATCCGTACAACATAGTTAGTGATGCTTTTTTCAAACATTTTAGGAACTGCAAGGATCACCATTGCATATTTTTTTTTGCTTCAGCCTGACAGTTGATAGTGTTTTTAGCCAATAATTCATGAGTCAAACAAGTAATGGCAGATCAGTAAGCAGTGCTCCTTTTGGAAGGATACCAAATCTTGCTTCCAAGACTTAAAATGAAGACTGTATTGCATTCTTGATAAGATGATAGCTTCAGAGTTCAACATATATATAGCCTCATTTTTTATTTCAATCTGTTTGGCTTCGGTGTACAGACACTGGATGATAAAACTTTATTGTTTATCAGATAATGATTATTTTACATTAAGGAAGTGAGTTAATCTCAATTACATAGTTACTGGATGCACTTTATCTGCCTTCAGTTGGATCTCTATTGCATTGAGAAAGGGAGATAAAAATTGCTATCCACATATCACAGTTCTATAGTTTGCATGTTGTGACCTTAAAATGTGCAATCACATGGTGTGGGTGGTGTTTGGGAACAGCTGTTTGCAACCAATTCAATTTCTTTAAGTGAGATAGATTACAGAAACAGCTGGCTATCACATTATTAGAGATTAGGTCTTAAAGACACTGCAATTAAAATAATTATGTTATTGTTTCTTTCTGGCTGCAGAAATGCTTCTGGGGCTATGGAGATTAGTTTTGTTCACAATGACTCTATATTTAGAAATGACTGACTTTTTTAAATGGTAAAAGAAAGATATGTGACTCCAGTATAGCTTTTATAATAGAGTTATTACTTGAAATAATTTTTTCTTCTTTGTTTCCTATTCCACTGAGGAAGCTTGCCACCCTTGGAGCACCTTTAAAAGTCTATGCTCTGGGCATGTGTAGGGCTATTGAGAACTGCAGTTCAGGAAGCTTTGACTCTTCCTTGCTTCCACTAAAATGAATAAAATGCTTTACTGAATTTGGATTATATTGTGAGGTTGTCGGTGCTATCTTCACTATCACATTGGTTTTAATTGACGTCAGACCTCAGGTACTTTCATTAACAGTCATGAGGAAATTTATCTTTATGCTTAATGCTTACATAATCACTCAGCCACCAAACCTCTTCCGTGCAACTCATGGGGATTGAGTCATCTCCCCAGAATAACCCTGCAGAGATCATGTCTCTTGAATCCTTGGAATTCTTTGGGACAGCTGTGTTGTTTGATTTTTGAGTTTAACTGAAAATATTAGACACACACCTCTCAATATGGATAGAGGCGGTTTTCTTTACAGGGCCAGGCAATTTTCATTTCCCTTAAGAGCTTTGTCTTCAGCGCTACCTCTTGTTTTGTTTTCGGTACAGCCCAAGACAGTTCATAGTATGCTTTGGAGGGAGAAGGTGCAGGAAGAGTGTTTTCACTCTGGTTCCAGGTAGTGAATAAATTATTTGATTGCTCCCTGGAGAGCAAAGAGGCATGGCCTGCCAGTGAGCTTCAAGTTGCCTGCAGGACCTTGGGAGTGAGACCAGATGGGCTGGGAACCTGCCCAAGCCCTGGCTCCCATGCCCTGGCTGCTCCTGCCAGCCTGCCTGCTGCGCCCTGAGCTCCCATCAAAGGCACGTGAGGATTGTGCTGCAAGGCCAGCCCCTAAGGCAAGCCAGTGTTGGAGCCTATTTCTAACAGGCTAACTAGGCCCTTGGGTCTTCTGGCCATACTTAGCGCTTTCTGGAACAGTAAGGGAGAGATAAATAATTTATATAGGTGAAAGCCGCTGCTTCTCTGGACTGATAGGAGAGGCTGCTTCTAAAGCCCTTGTCAGTTGCAAGCGATTCTGAAAAGTGCTACAATGTCATGATTTCCTGTTGGGGTCTCCTCCCCCTGCCATGTAGCCCTGGGAGAGGGGCCCTGGGGGGGAGGCACGGGGTTTCCCTGCGCCTGGTCAGCTTCATTCCCTATTGGTTGGTTTGTGTTTCCCTGTGTGTGCAAGGACCCTGGGGGAGTGACTGG
>NW_008236767.1:3298935-3299376 GCF_000691975.1 Corvus brachyrhynchos
GGGCCTCTCTGAGCCACAGAAAAAAATGTACCTAGAAGTAAAAGGAATCCTTGAACAACAAAACAAAAAAGTATTGGAACCGGGAGATCTAGAACATTTTTTTAACTGGCTTTTCAAAAGTTTCTCCTATATTTCTCGAGACTTACTTTTTGATATTGAACCTCCTGGAACTAGTCATGGGTGTTTTTGGGACGAGATCTGGGATAAGGTAAGGGATCAAACAGAACATGGACTAGCGATAGAAGCTCTCTGTGCATCCCTTATAATCGGTGAAGCTCTTGAGGAGCATTTGTATAGAGCCATTACCCCTAATGCAGAGGATCATACTTATCCCGTGGCCGAGAACGCACGGCAGCCATCCCGGGAGCACATGACTGCAGCCGTGCCGGCGGAGGTGCCTGCGCTGGATGCGCCCCGCCCCCCCCGGAGCGCGCGCCCTAC
>NW_008236767.1:3300469-3332930 GCF_000691975.1 Corvus brachyrhynchos
GTGACTGGAGGAGTTCCTCAGCAGAGCCCCGGCCATGCGGCTGGAGAAATAAAGATCTCTGAAACATCTACCAAGCATCTGTCCATATATATTTCCTTTCCATGGGACTCCTGGTTTGATATATGCGTGTTACAGTAATCCCCGCTGTAGCAATTTCCTGTTGATCTGAATTTTAGAATTAGATAGTCTGGAGGGGAAACAGAAAGTAACAAGGACAGAAAAATTAATCTTGCCAGTAAGATATGGCAAAGGCTTTTTGAGTAACCATCATGATTTTTCAGATGCAAAATGTCAGCCTTCATTGTGTCTATGTTACCTGGAACACTTTAGCTTGACTGTTTAGATTGGAGAGTGTTTGTTTGTAGCTCTGAACTGTGGCAGAAATATGGGATCAATATTATCTAGTGCAACTATAATTCCTCATCTGCTGAAAGTAAAATGATAGGGAATGAAAGATATTTTACTAATTGGAACTATTTTCTCTTGCCGTGCTAAAAATCTTCTACCAAGGCTGTTCTGACAGGGCTCCCTCATATGACCTTTGGTTGCACCTGAGTTATCAAAGTCCTTTTGTGAGATTGGTACAACGATGAATGTTCAGAGAGTGTGAGAAGCATCACGTTCCCCAGAATAGAGACATGAGCACTGACAGTGGGCTGAAGGTGTGTATGCACATAGTCTGGCTACTCTGTCTGGCTGCCCAGGTATTTCTTTCCCACAGCAAACAAACTTTTGAGGATGGTTGTATTGGGTCTGGCTGAGGTGTTCATTTTCCCACAGCAGCCCTCACAGTGCTGTGCTTTGCATTGGTAACTACAAAGGTGTTGATAACACAACAGTGTTTTGGCTACTGTGGAGCAGCAATGGCACATCATCAGTGATGGCTCTCAACATTCCCCCCCTCTCCCATCAAGGGGCTAAGGGTGGCCAAGATCCTGGGAGGGGACACAACCAGGCCAGCTGACCCTAAATCAACCAAAGGGATGTTCTATGCCATATGATGTCAGCTCAGATACAAAAGCTAAGAGAGGGAAGAGAAACCAGGAGGCATTTGTTACTTATAATGTTTGCCTTCTGGAGCAACAGCTCTGTATGCTGAAGCCCTGCTTCCCAGGAAGTGTCTGAGCATCCCTTGCTGATGGGAAGTAGAGAATAAACTTTTTTTTCCTCCTTGCTTATGTGCACACAAACTTTTGCTTCTGCTTTAGTAATCTGCTTTATCTCAACCTATGAGTTACTTTCCATCTTTTTTTCCCTTCCCTGTCCGGCTGGGAAGGGGAGTGCTAGACCAACTTGGAGGGTACCTGGTGTCTAGCTAAGGTCAAGCCACCAGAACAGCGTATGGAAAACAGATAAAGCAACAGCTTAAATAACTGTGACACCAAGTCAAATGATTGAACACCAAAGTTTCAGAAAGTGCAGTCAAAAAGAGTAGAGGCAATATTTAATGATGGAGTCAAAGCGCATGGGAAATAAATGCTGGTTCCACAAGTCATAACAAAATTACATGGGAATGCAGTAGTAGAGCTATTCTTAAAATTATGCTGCTATTTCTGAAGATAGGGAACAGTTTTGCTCCAATTAGGCTAAAATGAAGTAGATGCCTAAGACAGTATGGTGAAAACTGTGGATATGTTCTGTAATTATCCAAGGATAGTCATATTTAATAATTATTGAAGTAAACAGTGGAAAATATTTGAAGTGCTCCTGTGCAAGAAGCCACATAACATATGGCAGTCATCACCAAAGCTCAAGTTGAATGACTGTAGGAGGACTGTGAACGACACATTTTGTGTCCTTCTAGGATAACATATTTTCTATATATTTTCAGTCCTTTGGGTTTTTATGGGACTTGGAGCCAGAATATCAAGCGTGGAGTGAGCAGTGAAAAGTCTTAGAGGCAGAAGGGTGCAGGTGCATCATTTGCCGTGAAGTGTTCAAAGGCTTGTTAGCACCAACATGGGTAAGCTGGGGTGTCACACATCTGTGCTGTACAATGGGGTCATAGAGAGAAGCCTGAGGGTTGATGCAGGCCCCAACTGATACATATGTGTGCTAGAACACAGAAAAAGTTAGACTGAACATGAAATTGCCCTGCTGTGATCAAGGACTGCATACGTTTTTTGTGTGTCTTTTCCATTGTACTATATAGCATGCAGAAACATTCTGTAAGAATGTAAGAAATTTGGAACTATCAGGATCTTCGAAGGAGCTTGGGTATCTATCTACTAAACTTTGTAAACTAGATATTCGTTGCTTCAGTAATACTGCATTTATTGCGTTGAGATTTGTCCTTGCTGACTTTTTTTTTTAAGCTAGTCAGTGTACGATACTTACAGACTGGCTTTGAGTAAAAACAGATAAGCTACAATATTTGTACCGAGACTGGCGTTAAATATAATGGGGCTTTATGTTGTCTCTCTTTCCACCAGTCGATCTCCTTCAGCAGTGCATCCAGTAGATTTACAGTCATGTGTCATCCACTATATACCCATCTTACCCACTCATGCACCTCTATAAACCTGCTTCAAATCCCAACCAGCTGTGGCCTCATTCCCTCTCCAGGCAGGTACTTGGCTCCTGCTGAGGTGTTCTGTGTGCTGAACAGTCCACTGACCCTGGCAGTGACCTCAGTGGTGATGAGTTGTCTCTGTGATCAGCATCTCCTGTCCAGTTTTCTGTTCCTGAATAAACCAAAGCTCAGATACAAACCTAGGCATCCTTTTAGGCCAAAAATTCCTTCAACAAAAATTTCCACTTTGTCTTATATTTAGCTTTTAAGAAGATATTTTTTCAGTGCTGTTAAACACAGCCTGTCTCCTCAGACAGCATAGATGCAGGGGTCTGACGAAAATATCTTCCTGATTATTTGGTAGTCTTTTGTGATACATGGAAGACTCAGTTTAAAAATGGGAACCATATCATCTCCTCAAAAGAAAAGAAAACATGAATGCAAACGCAAGGGAGCAGCACTTCACCTAACCTTAAAAATGTGAATAGTCCTCTCTCGTTGGATTCACCTCATTATAGTCTGAGTTTAGAGTCTTTTTGATTTATGTTCGTTGCTTTGGAAATAGGCTTTTATGTATTACCTTCCTTTTAGACGGAAGTCTTTCCTCCACCGGGTAAAACTTGAATTATATTTTTCTGCAAATGCTGACAAGATAGGAAGTAGTTCATAGTTTGGTGAGCCATTTTGCTCTTTATCCATGATATCATGGTGTTCTTGCAAACCTGAAATACTATTCTAGAGCATGCTTATAATAAAGGAAAGAGCACTCAGAACTCTTCCTGCAGTGACCTGTTGCCTTTGGCAAACCTAATTAAAAAAGGCTGTGAGCGCCTTTTGTTGAGAGTCTCTCTCTTCTTTCAAAAGAACATGTTAATCAAGATGTGATGCTGTTCATTTTTTGCAGAAGTCTCATTAGATATTCCTGGGGTTGAAAGAGTTTTCCTGCTTTAATAATTTGCAGGTTTGAAGGTTTTTCTCATCTCAGTTGGATGGAAGGTCAGTCATATTTTTTTTTAACCAACTGGTTGTTTAGAATAAAAAACCATTTCATTTACAACCTTTAATTTTTAACTATTTTATAAACTGAAAAAGCTAAATCCAACTGTTTTAAAGTTAAAAATTCCTGTTTTGTTTTAACTCTTTAAACAGAACATTTTAACAAAATTGTTCCCCTTCCCCTGAAGTCTCAATGTTAATTGTAGTAGACAGAACAAGGGATTCTCAAGAAGTTTTATTTTAGACTGATTTAAGTTAGGGTAGTCTATACTGAAAATTTGTGGTGATGAGGTACTAAGCAAGGCATAAGTAATTCTAGGTCACTATGTGTGTGTTTGGCACTATGCGTGGCAGTGATTTCAGAGAAGCCTTCTCAAGATGTGCCTCTGGAACCACAGCCATGTAATTACTTATTCCTTCCTTAGGAATAATGCTTAGGATACAAGGCAAGGGATAAACGATAGCTGAACTCTCGGATACAGTACAGCTGGAAAACTTGTTTCAATTCCATGTTGTAGGTCTACTTTTTATAAATTAATGGAGATTAGGGCCAAGCAAAAATAAATAAAGGAAACCCAAAAGACTTTTAAAAATGACTTCTAGTAATTATCACTAAGCATTCTCTGCACCACTACAGAGAATTTAACAATAGGAGCACAAGAGTAAATTCTATTAAAATCTTTCTGTTGTAGCATTTAGTAACCATAGTAATGATCAGAGTACGAATTCCCTCATCATCACAGTACACTATACTGGCAGTAGTGTGATAGTAGATGTTGGCAGCTGCTGTTCAAACACACAGAAGATGAGCAGGGAGCTGGTGAAGGTCAGTTATTCTACAGCTAATAAGGTTGCCAAGTCACCAAGCTTTGTGCTACGACTCATGAGGTATGGCAGTGATTTCAGAGAAGTCTTTTCAGTCTCCTCAAGACATGTCTCTGGAACCATAGCACAGGCCATATAGATACAGAAGCAGCATATGTCCAAGAGGGAGGCAGTAGGTTGCCATAGTGAATGTAAATGTTGAACTGGTGTTTATCCACAGCTAAGCTGCTTTAATGTTTTTACTCACTATGGACCTTCTGAATGTCTTTCCATAAACAATTGCAACGTGATTGCTCTTTGTCTTCATATTAAATCAGATTTTAAAGACCCTGTATTCTGTAGGTTTTGACCATTCTTGTGTATTGGGATGAATTATTGGTGTATTTTTTTTCCACTGACTGAGCTGTGTGATTTCCAGTGCAGTTAATGATGCAGATCTTTAGCCCTGATAGAAGAGAACATGGAACAGCTGTCACTGCATGGCTGGGTCTGTGCTCCCTGGTTCCTGGCAAGACCAGATGAACAAAACTGCTGAGTTTATGCCTGTTACCCATGACCCAGATGAGGTTAAAAGTGCTGCCAGTTATTGTGCTGGTAGCAGGGAGATGAGGTGACAAAGGAGTTGTCATAGAAACTCCAAGGGATGACAATTCTAACTTTGTTCTTTTCGCATTCAAATTTAAATTTCTGAATAGGCGTTCTGGTTTGATTTGGCCTTCGGAACAACCTCTCTCTCTCTGTTTTACTGAACAGGGGAGCTATAGCAGTAGGTTTTTTCATATCTCCTCTAATCTTGTTTCGCCTTTGAATTGTGGGTAACCTGATGTGTGCTGCTGTCAAGGTTCCCTGAAACCATCACAAACAAAAGAAAGAAAAATACCTTTTTCTTGGCTAATGACTGGTGCCTGCATATTCTGCCTTCATACCTTTTCATTGTCCTTGTGTCTCAATGTCTATTGTGTTTTATGTAAAAATGTTTCTGAAAACCAAGTACTTGACTAGGATAAGAGTAATACACCACTTTTTCCTATAGTTTTGTAGATTTATCATATCTGTTGCTTTTTCAGTGTGAAGGGTTGGGGTTTAGAGGAAAGAGAGCGTTACAACAAGACGAACAGAAATGCCACTTCAGTTCTGAAATACTTGGTGTGGGTTCAGCTTCAGTTCTCACAGCCTCATATGCAGCTGCATGGAAACTGATAAGCATTCAAATTAAACATAAATACAGATTCTATTCTTTAATATCCTTCATTGAGTCTCTCATCTGTTTTCAGTGGTTCTGTGTCAAGGGGTGTGTTTTTTTGTTCTTGTTTTCTTGTTGGTTTTTGATTTTTTAATAAAATATTTAGCCTCTTTGTTCCTTATTTCAAAAGCAAATCTAAATAATTTCATCTTGGGGCACTTGTGTGACAAGGCATTCATGTCCCACTTTTTACTGGGCTGTTTTAAAATCTTACCCCCAAAGAATCCAAGTATTTACCACAGTTAGACTTTCTTTGTTTTGTTCCAGTGTGGTCCTGAAGGCTTTCTGGCTTTGAGGGATTTGTCAAGGTTAAATAAAGGAAGACTGATTTTCAGGCATTGTGTTGCACTACTTCTGAAGACACTGTATGGATGTTTTTGCTTGTCAGCTTTGTAACTGCTTTTGAAATCTCTCTTCATGTTTGTCTTGAGCAGCTACATTAAAAGGATGGGCCGAGATAAACCACATTACAATGACATATTGGCAAGATGTAATATTGGAAGCAAGAATAGATTAAAAGAAAAATCTCGGTGTGTCTTGGGATAGTGTTCACCGTTTAAAATTTTGCTTCTCTTTTGTCACTTTAAACTGATTGAATGTGCTGGTTACAAAAGCTTCCTTAAACTTTTAAGCCTGGTGAAATCATTTGAGAGTGTTAGCTTGAAGAATTTGGTTATGAAAATGAATGACTATCTGCAGATGGACAAAAAGATTTTGTGATGCAGATGTTCCTCTTTCACTGCCTTTCACTGCTGTCTGTGCCGTATTTCAAGGGTACAGATGATAAAGAAATTTTGCTCTTTACTGAATATCACTGGGCTGTCTTCAGTCTTTTGGGGAAATGGAAATCTCTGCTTTCAGTAGAAGCATGTTGGATGCTGTGAATGCAGGTGGGAATCTAAATTACTAATGGGAATCTTTTGTGAATTACCTATATTTGTGCAGATAACATAGACATGAGCTAAATCACATATCCTTAAAACTGTGACTTGACATAGATTCTCAGATGAATGTGCATGTAAGTGCATAAAATGCATGGAAAAGAAGACTTTACTAGGATGCAGTAAGAAGACTACAGTGGGAGTGGAGGTGGTAGAATGAATTAACTCACCTCAGCGCTTTACACCTGCAGGCCCTCCATAGAAACAGTTACAAAATAGAAGTATCAAAACTTAATATTGTAGATGGTACTGTAGACTTGAAACCTGGAAATCATTTAGTCTCAAAGAAATTTTGAAACCTTCTGTATTAGTCCAAAGCAACAGAATATTCTGAGTTAGCCAGGCTCAATTGGAGATCTGTATATAGCGAGCTGCCTCACAAGCCTTTTGTTTTCTCTTGATCCCACTAAAGCTGAAAATGGAATGAAAACAGCTGTTATTTTGTATTTAAGCTTTTAATTTGTAGTCCCAAGGTGCAAAGGAAGATACGAATTAAGAAAAAAGGAGGCGATTGGGACTGCCCAGGAGATTTGTTTGAGTTTTGGGATTTGCTGATTCACAGATACAAACATAGTTGTAATTGTTAGCTGTGTCAACTGATGTTTTTTATATCTATTTTGAGGACTCTAAATTAAAACTTCACATTTTTCAGATGAGCAGCTTTGTAAATAAACATATTTGTCAATATTTACTTGAGCTGCATGAACACTTTGAAAAGCTGTTTGAGGCTACTTGAGCCTTACAGTCCAGATTAAAAATATTTGTTGTTTTTTTTTTCTCCTCTGTGTAATGGTTATTTTGCCAACATTTTGCAGTTAGATAAGTCCATTGCCTTTTTCTTTAAAGAAACTCATCCAAAGAATCTCTGTTTTATTCATGGATTTTATCCTTGTTCTTACTCAAAATGTTTTCTCTGTCTCACTGATACCTAGTTCCTTTCGAAACAGAGACCAAAGGCTGTTTGACTACAGATCAAGGTTCTTTCCATTTTTCAAACCTGATTTTTGTTGGAGTACGGGTAAAACTGGTACAACTTTTGTATTTCTCCTCAACTTTATGGATTTCTTCTTAGGATAGCTTTCCCATTATGATATATTTAGTTTTGAGAGCAAATTGGCAGTTTGTGGAAGTTTCCTTTTCTAGGCTATCAGGAAACCAGCTCTGCTCTGTCTTTTCAGTGTTTACAGAAAGGTAAAATGGGTCAAAATTCAGTGTGTGGAATATTGCAGTCTTGTCAAAAAGTTGAAAATTTAAAATATAATTTCATTTGTTTTTTAACAACTGTTTAATGTCATGAATTTCTGTCATGCCTGGAATTCTTTCATTGCAATTAGCTTGTATTTCTGGCTAACAATGGAAAAATAAATGAGCCAGATGAGTGTGCTTGTGGTGATGAGTCAAGATTACTGTCTGGAATGCAGGCTCAAGAGAGCAGGAGGATAGTGGTGATTTCAAAATGGTTATTAATGTGTTAGTGAGTGAACTCACAACTCATTTCATCTAAATCAAGAAACACCTGTCAGATAGTAATGTATTTTTGGTTTTATGCCACTTGGGCAGAATTGGACATGTTAGTAGCAATGTGCTCTCCATGCCTCCCATATTCTTTTATATTTCATTCTTTATGGACAACTGAAAATTGAGGCAAAAAACATTACATGCTGCTATAAATGATTGATTCCTTGGTCTTGACAACCCAGAAGTGATCATTTGTTAATTTCTACGACTCAAAGTGCAAAAGTAGCTGAATTTGCAAGTTACATTTTAATATAGCTGCCATTTTGAATGGAGCTCAGGTCCCTTTAAATAATACCTTTTCTTTTGGTACTAAATGCAAAATTCCAGTAAATTCTGTATTTGCAAGGCTATCCTAATGAAAAATGAATAGATTAATATATACATGTGAATATATAGTTGTAAGTGAGCTTCATTTACCTACATTAAAGGTCCTATGTAACATGCATAACAATGTATTCTTTAATAAACAAATAAGAATACAGATGAATTTTTGTTGTTTTTTCTCAGTACTATGAAAAAGACAATTTCGACATTTAAGATTGCATGAATACATAGCTCATCTCCTGTATTTATACCAGGTCTACAAATAATCTGCACACACTGAGTTTCACTTTGCAGTAGTTAATTTTTTCACTGAAGACTGATGCATGTCAATGTGAGGAATATTTTCTACTTCTTAAATATGGTATCAGGAAAGCAAATTCTCTTTTTTAGAAACATAGTTTGTAGAGATACATATATTTTTCTATATTGGTAAAACGCAATATGAAAGTATTTTCTGACATCTGACATCTGTGTATGTTTTGATAGTACAAGTAGAAGTGGTTTTGCTTTTATTTACTGGAATGGAGGTCTGGAATCTCCATGCTTAGGGGTATTCAAGACTTGACTCAAGAGGGCTTTGAGCAAATTAGTTTATGTTGAAGTTGGACCTGACATCATAGTTGTCCCAGCTTTGAGTAAGGGTTTATTAATCCTCCAGACCCTCCCTTCCAACCTTTGTATGACTGCTGAAAAAAGAAAAAAAGGGAACAAAAAATAAAAAGCTAAAGGCTTGTAAAATCTTGAAAGGTTGCTCTGTGTTTACATACAAGAGATTTTAGCTTCTTTCATGCCCTTTTTTTGGCAAATATACAAATCCTTGGGATTAAAATGTACTGCAGAGAAAAGTGAGTATTATTAATTCTAGATCAGTTATTTTGTGACAGTTTTCTAAGAAAATAAGTCTTGCCTTTTGTGACCCTGGGTAAGCATAATCTCTTTGTAACAAATATAATTCTTGAAATTAAATCATTCTTGATTTCCATCTATGCAGCCATCCAAGATACCATGTAGAAACCTGTGTTGCACTATCTCAGTGATTTATTCCTATTTCTACGGTACTAGAAATAAAACTGAAAGAAGATGGTTTGTCCAGGTATTATAGGAAGGCTCTGAAAAACAACTGTAAATTTTCTATCAATAAAATATCCTTGTGGTGAATTAGTAACCAAACATGCTACATATGAACACAGAATGCATTGAAAATGTTTTCTGATATTTTTGTGGTTAGAACAAACATGTAATACAGTCTCAACATTTAGCTGAGACTGTACAAGACATGTTTGGAGTTCAGCATTGCAAAGATTTCAAAAGATGTGGCCTCAGGTGTCTGTGGGCAGGTAGTGGGAGACATGCAACAAGATTTTATTCTTTAAAAGCTGCAATGGAGCAGAAAAGCAACTTCATAGATACAGCTTAACAAAAAGAGAGGGGTGATAAAGCCAAAATTCCTTTGTTGAAATAAGAGGTGGAGGAAGCACGGTCTGTGGGAAAATGTCATCTGAGTTTTTACTTCAGTCACCAGCCTGTGTGTATTTTTAATCTGGGTCCTGGAGGATTAAACAGGTCTCAGTTTCTCTTCTGTGTCACTTGATAAATGAGTCTCTGATGCGAAGAACTAAGTGCCCCCAAGAGATGGGAGACACGGAGGCAGGGATTCTGCAGAGGGTGTTCTTCAGATAACCCTGCTGGAAGATGCTGTGATGACAAAGGAAGACAGCAGATATATTGGAGGTACTCTGTTGAAGTAGAAAACCAAGTTAGTAGATGCAGAAACTCATTTTTCTGCAGGTTGAGTTGGAGACATGAACTTACATATAATGTCACAGATTCAAGCTCACATGAACTGTCAGCAAAGGTCAACATGCACACAAGTCTGATGCTGTTAGCAATGCGTCTGTGAAACTGATTCCAGCTGATGGGGAGAGCTGGACTGAAGAGGCAGGAGTGTTCTTATAAGATGTATATGTCTCAGTGCCATGAGTTTCTCGGGTCCTGCATACCAGTACTACCCAGATATCATAAGATAGAAAAAGAAATTTGAGTAAAAAGGACAAAATAATGGTATTGACAAGTCCTAGTTAAATAGACCATGTAGGAAGACGCATATCTCAAACCATGTGTTACGTGCTGATGTATGACCTTTGGTCAGGGGAAACTGTGAGGAGAAATCTCAGACTATTTACTATTTCATATGATGAAAGGAAAATTGCATGCTACATTTAGGTAAAATGAACAGTCGGCACAAAGTCTGTTAAGATTGAAGCCACTTTTGTTTCATAAGTGCTCCTATTTAAGGCTGTGATACAAGGTAGCTGTCTGTGCACATTGTATGTGTTCGTAAGAAAGCTTCTCTTAATGAAAACTTAAAAGCTTCTGATTCAGCATTTTACTTTCTCCTTGGGAATTCAGTTATATTACTGTATTAATGATAGAAAAGAATAATTAGTGGAAATGTCTTTGTGAACACTTAAAGAACTAGAGAGTCCATTTGTTATTGTGTATATACTTCTTGATGAAGAGATTTATGCTCAAGTTATTACTTCTACAAGACAAATCCCTAAAATTCAAGAAAGGCAATGATGCAACAGATAAAGCGCATAAATATAATGGAATTGCCAAAACTATATTCAGGAGATGTCCTTGATATAAAACTCCATTAATTTGGTAAATGAATAGAGGGTTGTACCCACTTCATTGAGGAGGCACAATTACAGAAAAAAGTAATTGTGAAACTGGGTCAATAGAGCCTTATGAAGATTAAAAATGAACAATAGAGCTAAATTTAAAAGAGCCCTAGTACTTAGTCTCAGATTCTGGTATTTACATCTTAATTTCTACTTCAGCTCCTCATTTCTGACTGCCTGACAACAGGGTGTTAAGAGATGCAAAGGTGTCTTGGAAACAGGATTTCTGAAATAACTTAGAGGTCCATGAGAAATAGGGAGGGCATGATAAAAAAAAAACAAACAAAAAACCTCTATCTTGAGATAACTTAAACTTTACTAGTGGGTTTTACTAACTTTAGAAACTTAATCATAGTGAATTAAATCACAGTCAGAATCATGCCCACTGGAAAAGACCTTTAAGATTACTGAGTCCAGCTATACATATTGGACTGCCAAGTCCACCACTAAACCATGTCCCTAACTGCCACATCTGCACATCTCTAAAATGCCTTTAGGGATGGTGACTCAACCACTTCCCTGGGCAGCCTCTTCCAACCCTTTTGGTGAAGAATTTTTTCTTAATATCCAGTCTAAAACTCCTCTGGTGCAGCTAAAACCTCCCCTGTTGAAACTGAAGGCTGGAATGGGAGAAGTAACTGGAAGGTATTTAATCAGTGAAGGTAATTAGCAGGGGAATTACAGAAACAACAAAGCCAGTGAGTTATCTTCTGCTTTCTGTGCAGTCACATTTGGTGCCAGAGCATGGCTGGCTGCATGTTAGTCCAGCACATCTGTCTCATCTTCCCAATTCTATTCACTAATATTTAGAAATCCAAATATAGGCAGATAAAAGCAAGGCAAGAGAAAACTCCCAGGGTAGTGAGAGGAGGTGTTTCATTAAAGAAGACCCAAGAGGCTGTTCCTGCCATCACTCAGAGCGCTCTGTGGGAGCCCCTGCCTGAGGGTGCCTGTGCGGAGCCACTCAGGGTTGGGTAGCTCTGCCCTCTCCCAGCTGTCCCCACCAGCTGTTCTGTGTTGGGTCAGCTCTGAGCCACAGGCACTGAGCTTTTCTGAGGGTACCTGTGTCAAGTACAGCTCTCTCAAGTACAGGGTCTTTGTGTGTCAGTGAGTCAGGAGCTGCTTACTGGGTTTGCTATTCAGCACTTGGGTAGCAGCTATGTCTAAAAATATATCAAATAACTGCAAAGGAGCGAGGTTTAAACAAGCCAGTTTTGGCACAAAGATTTATTGAAAAAACATTTGTTGAAAACTTAGGAAGAAGAAAAGGTAGGAGAGTACAGTTCTGAAACATTTTTTTAATGAGGTAAGGAACAAAAGACAGAGTTAAAGGTGTGTTTGTACTATAGTCTTGGGCACATGGTGTGACTCTCAAGGATGGTCAGGGCCAGAGGTTGGACTCAGTGATCCTTGTCCATCCCTTCCAACTCAGAATATTCTGTGATTCTGTGAAAAGCTCAAGCTTTTGAGGTGGTGCTTGTGATAATAAGAAGCTGGACTTGATCTTACAGTGGCTCCCTTCCATCCCTGTCACCTTTGAAACCTATGTGTGAAGACACGGTGTGCACAATGAATATTGGAGCAACCAAGCTGATAAAATAATTCATTAGTATTTCACTGCCTCTGTGGTGGCTGGAGAGAGTTTGTTCCAGAGGAGAGCCCAGCTGTGGGAGTGCATCTGTTCTCCTGCCCAGTTGTGGACCTGAAGGCACCTAAATATGGTGTGTGAAAGGACAGATGGCTTTTACTTAGGAATTTTTCTGTGCATAACTAAAAGTCATACTAATTTCAAAACCTTCTGATTGAAATAAAAGATTATGATTTTGTAAACAATCATATTTTGTTTGCCTAAGTGCTAATTATTTTACCTGTTCGCTGTCTCTGCAACCTAGCTTCCAGACAAGATGCCCAATGGGTTGTGGGTTTCATTGTTCCTTCTCCTCCAAGAGGTGATAAAGTGCTGGGTTATGTGGAGGTAGATGTTGCAGCCATTGGAGCTGCTATCTAAGAGTCTGTGGGAGCAGTGTTAAAGCAAAGAAAATGTGAAATAAAGATCCTTTTCTGGGATGTTTTTCTGCTTTAGAGAAGAAGATTGTAGGAAGTGCCTGGTTTGTTTTCTATTAACGGAGCTATGCTTTAGCTTCTCATATTTTTCTGTGCCTATTGTCCGTGACAACAATACCCATTTTTCAGTTTAATGAGGATTAAAACTCCTGCCAGTTTTGTTTCAAAGAAAGAAAATGTTGAAAATATATTTCATGTAAGGAGTGCAGATTCTGTATGAATCATTTTATATTGACAAACTTCTCTCTTTGAGTGTGAATAGGTAAATGTTTTATGCACTTAGCTCTTCATTATTTTAATACAAGTTTCTACTTCAGTATTTGAAGTTCTTTTTCTCTTTTGTTTTTCCCCATGCAAGATGGAAGATATGTACAGTAACTTTGTAATATAATTATTTGGACTTACAGTTCCACTGTACTTCCAGACAGATATAGTCATAAATGCAGATTACACATTGTAGTTTTCAAGAGAAAAAAAGTGAATTTTGAGGATGTTATGGTGTTTCATTTAGACAAAGTCAGTAGCTCTCCTCAACGTAATTCCATAATGGTGTTATGGTAATCTGATCATCAGACTGCCAAGGGAAAAGAATCTTACAGAACCATGTTATGTGGGAACTAATGAGTGAGAAACTTAAGGGGATTGAGTTGCTCTTACAATTACAGGTAATTACAATGAATGAATTAATTACGATTAATTAGCTACCTAATTGGGATTCACGGACATGACAGTAATATGGTTATTTGTAAAACAGGCACACAAAGCAATCTTTTCTCCAAATCCACTTAAAAATCTGGAAATTATTTAGTTGGTATTATTAAGATTAATCTCCAGTGTCCTCAATGTACTAGAGGCTTTTTGATATACTGTGATCTCCCACACTGTAAGATTAGAAATAAGCCATCATGCTCATTTTGTGTTTATGTAAGGCCACAGATGCTCATAGTTAGCTGGATATTTCCTTGTTTCTAGAAATTCTTCGGTGAAGTTAGATAATAAACTGAACAGAACTCAGTTGCAAAGGAGTTGAATGTGGTGTATCTTAATGAATTCACTGGAAGATTTCATAGGAGGGGTTTAATACCTTAATTCATTAAGATTTTATGAATTCTTTCAGAATACCAGGAAGTTAAAATAACAGAACAGTAGGGATAGCTTTGGGTGGACTGATTTGGTCAATTAGAGGTGAGAGGTCTCAAGAAAACTTTATGTTCTATATATGATTTATACATGGTTTATCTTCTTAAATACAATTATAAAGTATCAAGTGTTTTCTAAATGTGCCTTCTTAGACTGTAGTATTCAAAATTCACAACATTTTCCTTAGGTATCCATGAGGAATTGTGATGTTGTTGCAGTGTAGTACAGAATTCTATAGTGGCTTTACAATGCTAAACCTGATTCTTACCAGACTAATTCTGCAGTTTCCAATTACAATTATCAATAGCATTTAAGGCCTGTTGCTACTGCTGAGTAGCTACCCGAAGCTAATAACTAAATACCAAATGTGAGCTTCAGCATACTGAATTTACCTATTGATCCTATTAAAAGGATATAAAAATTTACTAAAAAACTAAATATAGTGTTGACTAATTAACTTTTTGAACAAATTCCTATCTTGTGCTGCTAAAGAATATCCAATGGTCTTTTAATAGTAGGTTACTGTTTTTTTAATGAGAACCATTTTTTCTCTCGATTTTCTTTGTCATTGAATCAGAGAATGGTTTGGGTTGGAAGAGACCTTTAAAGACCATCTAGTCTTCCTGCCATGGGCAGGGGCAGGTTCCAGGTTGCTCAAACCCCTATTCAAACTAGCCCTCGGACTCCCACAGGGACCTTGCAAGCCTCCCCCTCCTCATGGCATGTGGCAACTACTGCTGCTGATGGCATTGGCTTCTCGCTGCTTCTCAAACTAGTGCTTTTCTCTGCTAACTCTATTGAACAGCTGGAAGTTTGTAATAAGATCCAGCTAAAAGAATGTATCTTGTAAAGTCAGCAATAATATGACATTGTTATTCATAACAACTCATTCCCAAAGGTGTTCCTGCCCCTTTTCCGACAAAGAGAGAAAACTAAAAAAATATATTTATTTCCAGATTTATCAACCAAATCGTCATCATAATTGCATATTACTCTTGGTTTTTTATTAGAAGAAAAATAAAAATTATAAGTCTTTGTGGGAAAGAACAAGGGACTGTAAATAATAGTGTCTTTTCTAAAGAAGGACACCAGGTATTTTATGCTTTTACATTTGCTCGTGCTCATCTTCGTATATAATGAGTAATTTTAGAGGGAAATAATTTTAAGATTTTTCATCATGGTGATTTTCAAAGAATTTGCTTCTTTCTTTTATTATAAAAATTCAGTAAGAAGGATGTTAAAAAACAACCAGTTTCTCACGAGTCTGTAATCTGAAACTCTAATATAATGTTGCCAAATGTTGGCTGATGGTCTTTAATCTTTTATACATCTGAGTCCCTTCTTTTTCTTCCATTAAAACAAGCTCCCTAGAATGAGATGAAATGTGTTAAATACTGCAAGTGGAGATCATGCATCTATACTACATATACAGCACCACAAAAAAGTGAAATTTTTTGTGTTTACACCTATACTGAGTACCCTATGATAGGGTACAAGAAATTAATTTCAATACTCAGTTATTTTATCTTGCCTCTGGGAGCTTGGATTGTGGTCCACCGTGCTCATTAATTTCTGATGCTTTTATGGTTCTTTTAGCCCAGTGGAGCTTAGTGGTTGAGCAGTGCTTTATGAAATACTGTTGTTGTTGTTTAAAAGCCAGACTTCTGATGTGTACTAAAAAAATAATAAGCAGGGTAGTAAAAGTAGAATATAAAAATAAGGCTGTTTCTTGAGCTATGATACTATTATTTGGGTAAAGATATTTTTTGGCATTTATATTTAATGCTGTGGAAAAAAAAAAGAAAAACAAACTTGGAAGTTAAATGTTAGCAAGTGTCTCACAACTGAATTCATAGCATCTGTTCAACACAGTTTTAGACTTTAAATTGTGGATTTCTCTTTCTTTTCTTGCTTAGATTTGCCTCTGTAGAGAAAATTGCTGCAAGGTCATCCAGCTGTTATTCCAGAAATGGATAAATTAAGTCCTTCCCATTTGTTGAGCAAATGTCAAATTTACAGAGATATGGGCTCATTTCACAGTGTATGTAAATCTGCAAAGAAATATCTTGACTTCTACTACCAAATAAATATTTTTTATTAACATAAATGAAAAAATTTTGTTCATACAACAATACTTTGACAATCCTATTGGTCGTATACTTATCCTAAGTTATGGTTCACAGGTGTTGTCTTAGTGGAAAGAGATAAAAAGAGTTTTGCTGCAGTTCACATGGGAAGTTTGTGTAGTAGTAGGAAAGAGAAAGCAGATCTCTGGAATGAAACTCCTTGTTCTGTGCAGTAACTCTTTCTCTCTGTGTAAGAAGGAAGGATGCCAGAAGGGATCTAGTGCCTACAGGCAAAGAAGATTATTTGGTGTGTTAAAGAAAACATCAGTTCCAGAAAACAAGACATGGCATTTCCCTCTGCAAAGATTATCTCAGGTATTTTTCCCCCATTGTTAGGCTCTTGGTTTACCTTCTGACATCCAGTGATATCTACTGAAGGTTTTATCCCAAGATCTCAGTACTACTTGTCTCATGTTTTAAAGATTAACCAACCCAAATTCCCAAATATATTTGGCATGTTAATTTTTTTGAGACATGTAAAATTGCTAAATTTTATTCCAAGTATTTTTTCAAATAATTTTGTCAAAATGTAGAAAGACATGAATTCTTCTTTATTTCCTTCAAAGACTATTTTCTTATCTTGGAATTCTAAAATGATGTTTGAATAGGATTATTTAAAAGGCAAATTAGACTGATAGTGTTTTAGATGTTAATCCTATGAAAGCTACTGCCTTTGAAGTTTTCCTGAGTGAAATCTCACCTCTTCCTAACACACTGTTTGTTTTAAGAGAGAAGTAATTTCATATCAAGCATTCTAAAGGTGAACTTCTTTGTTATTTTTAACGGCCAGGTTTTTCTAGGTCCTTTTCCATACTAGAGGAGTTTCTCACCTTAAGGCAAGATGGGGACAGATGCCTTTGAATGAGTAAGTAGGAACAGGGACTTAAATGTTCCTGTATGATCCTGCCAAGTGTATAACCTTATGCAGTTAGATATGTCTGGGGGCCTTGAGGAAATTTTAGTTTATGGTAAATGTTAAGCTGATGTCCTGGCTCCAAGATGTCTTCCTAGGCAAGGTGCCCAAAGGAGGGGGAGCTGTGGAGTACTGAGGGCTTTGCCTGAGCCCCATGCTGTCCTCGGTGTGGGCTCTGGGATCCAGCCTGAAGCAGGCACCGCTGCACCTGGGGTTTAGGATGTGTGTGAAAGCTTCACTGCTGAAGATCTTCTCACTTACCGGGTGATGCTGATACACAGTCTGACAAGATCTTGCTTCTGTGAGTGAAGAGGCACTTGATCCTCTGAAGCTCAGGCTCAGCAGGAGATGCTCTGTTCAAGGCTGCAGCAGAGAGCGAGGCACTTTGCTTGTTCAATGACAGGTGTGTTTTTCCTGTGTAAGAGGCAGCAGTTGGGAGATCCTAATGAGCTGGGAGCTCAGCAAGAGATTGTGTGAATCAAGAGCTCGTTTGTTGCAGTGGCAGATGCTTCTTCTGTGAGCAGCAGACATGATTACTGTCTTGATGGCCTTAAGATGTGACAAGTGTTATCTGCCTGGAAATTTGTCATGCTTGACCCCAAGCAAAGATAGACTAAAGCTTGTCAAATAGGGATAGCCTACAGATGTGTTGGCTGCTTATCATCCAAAATCACAGAGAGTTTTTTATTAAAAATAGAGAAGAAAGAGAAACAGTTCAATCGTTATGAATCTGAAATCAGTCAGGCTTAATTGCCTTTATGTGCAATAAACCTGTGGAATAAATGGGATTTTTAGTAATTATATGTTTATTTTTTAGAAAGGGATTTTATTAGTTGGTGTTGCAAAAGGAAAAAAGTTACAAATTCAATTAAGTTCACCTGGCTGTTAAGTTTTGCATTGTCCTTTTCTAGAGTTTCCTGAGAACTCTATGTTTCTACATACTATTTTTTGCTTGGAAAAACCTCCACATACTAATTCTAGCTGCAGTTATTTTAATAAGGGAAACTTCATATCTTCCAAGTGGTGTTGAAGATTCTGTCCACACATTTGAAAAAATTGGTTGAGATATGATGCACCTGTTGTTTCTGGTTACATACCCATACAGGAGGGAAAAAAGTAATGTAAGAGATAAGTACATCAAAGAGAATATGGAGTTCCTGTTACTCCTTCTAACTCACACAAGTAACTAGTCTAGAAGATCAGGAATGGCACACCCTTTTTTAAATTACTATGACACCTGAAAAGCTTTTATGGACAATGGGATGCTTAGTTCTGGTCAGTTGTTAGTGTGGTGCCTGTGGTCCTGAACTCCTAGTAGTCACATGGAAGACACAAAGTCAAGTAAGCTCTATTTCTTTTAAACAAAAAAAAAAAAAAAAAAACAAACCCCAAAACAAACCAAACGAACAAAAACCAAACCAAAAGGACAGAAGGATGGGTAAGAGAGACACATTAATCAAAAAGGTTGAGGAGCCTGCACAATGATAGGAGGAGTGATGCATTTTGAATCTGGTAAAATGGTAGTGCTCCTTTATTTCTTCTCTTTAGCCTGTAATAGCCAAACTGAGATGAAGAGCACATGTTTTCAGGCAGGGAGTAGATGCTGAGTTTTCAAGGCAGACTGCTCTGCTTCCTCAAGCCATGTCACAATATTATATTTTTGTTACTTCAAAATCTTCTTTTAAATTTTCCAAAAGTTCTAATGAAGGAAGTAGGTTCCATGATAAAAGTCAGCTAGGGCTAACGTTATTCCCTGTGCTTCTGATTTTGTTCTCCTGTTGTTTTCAATTTTAGCATAGATCTTAAGTGGCAATATCAGAACTTTTACTTGGCTACTTCAGTTTTTCTGCCCTCTAAATAGAATTTTTCTTCTGGACCTGTTTTATCTTTGTATCACATACATTATTTGCACAGGACATTTTTACCTCTACTGATCTGAGGAGGAAAAATGAGTCTTGTAATTATAACAGCAAATCACAACGTTGTTTCTAAAGTATTTATATGTGGCTGTCACGAAATGGATATAGAAAAGTATTATCTATCAGTGTTTACTTTCATTATAAGTATGTATTGGTAGAGGGAGACTGATTTTCCATTGGAAAATTGAAGCTTGAGAAAATATATAACTGGAAGCTAGATAATAATAGCAATTATTGAGGTGTCCTAGCTGTTCAACATATTAAACTGCACTTAGTCATCTCTGCCACTTTTAAAGTAATATATATCTTGAAGAAGTTTGGCTTGCACTGAATTAAACAACATAATGTAATATATATATTATATTATACAACATATATAATATATAATATAACATAATTATATTAGACAGAGATCTGAATGCTTTCCAAAATTGATGTCAAAATGTGAAGAATCCTTGTTTTGTGGTTGTACAGACAATTCCATATCATTTTACATATTCATCTGGATACATATATACATATGTGTGTATCTTGCTGGTAAACATCAAGATGATGAAAGGTGATGACAGAATATCAGTGATTTCACTTGTTGTCCACTGCCCAGATTAACAGTAAATCCTGAGTGATAGTTAAAAAATCTCCTGAATGTAATTCAGATACATGTTTAAAGACAGATTTTAAAAAATTTACAAGCTAGTGGAAAGTACATGAAAGACATGAGTCATTAGAGATAGTTGTGCACTACATATTGAGGCTGATATGTTGCTACTGCCTTTATATGTGAAGGAAAGTAAATATGTTTTTCTTTATATGCCACCATGGGAATAACTAAAGCAGCTGTCCAGTGATCACACTGCTAGAGGAAATAAGATAATTATTTCATAATGATTGTCATAGCTAACAACAACTAGACTGCAATACACAAAAACTAAAAATAACTTCTTCAGGTGTGATAATAATTAATGAAATGTCAGTTTAATGATGGTTGAATCTCAAAAGGTTTGCTTTGTTGTTTGGGGTTGGTTTTAAGTATCGTTAATTTGTTGTTGAGCTTCCCTGAACTTACCTGAATATATCAAACTAATATGTATTACACACAAATATATGCATTAGATTGATAAAAATAGTAGAATTGATGAAACAGAGAATGGAAAAAAAAGGACTTGTCATAGTGTGGAAGGAAAGATCTGGGCAGGGAAGAAGACACCACTTACGGAATACATCTACCTATAATTATGTGAGCCATAGAGGCAGTAATGCATTGCTGTATCACAAAATAAAAGGGTAGGCAATGAGTCTGTGTGGAAAAGAACCACACAGGAGTAATTTTCTCTATTTCTTGTTTGAGAACTCTAGACAGTACAGTGGGGTGTTGGAATTGCCTGTGAAGTTTATTACAACATCTTGTTTTGTGTAAAAAAAAAGGTAATATTTTCCCATCTATTTGTTTAATATATCACAGGAATCTCTGAGAGACAGAGACATAGAAGATTCCCATAGTGCATTCAGCCTTATTATAGAACCATGAAGCTAAATCATTATGCTGTATTAAATGCCACAGTCTCGAGTATTTTCTCAATATATTTGTAAGTTATGAGACTGGAGTGTGTAATTAAACAACTGTCTAGGAGAATGAAAAGTTGTAAGATCTGTTTTTTGTTGTAAAGGCTTCGTGTAGTGAAGCTTCTGTGGTACTATTTTCTAATAGTAATTCTTAACATAGGACACAACAAAAACAATTAATACCTGGCTGATCTTAGAAAAAATAAGATTGTCTCCCCAAGAGGAGAACAGCAAAAGACTCATTATGTGTAGTAAGACTAATACAATGAGTCAAGACCAGACTGTGGGCTAATGCTTTCTGATGTCTCTTGGGCACTGTCCCTGGATTTCAGTGTGGCACATAGACGTAACCACTGTGATTTCCTTCTGCAAGCCTCACTTGAGATGCTACAATTGTTTACAGAACATTGCTGACCAGAAGGATGAGAGTCTCAGGGACTGATGTCTTAGAAGAACAGTGTTTTAGAGCAAATTGAAACTTCTTGACAAGAGCCCTAGGCTTTCTATTTCTGAGATACGCAAAGTCTGTAAACAGCTTACATATGCCACTTGCATGGTGCCAGATGCTTGCAGCCAGGTTAGCTGAGTCTTAAGAAGCTGAAGGGAAGATAAAATATCCTGATTTTTAAATTTTTTTATCTATTTGATTTTTTCATGGATTGTTATTTCTCACAATGCCACTGGAAGTCTGAGAAAAGGATTGGTTCCTGTGAAGGTTATTAAAAAATGCCAGTATGATTCATCAGACCTTATTTTCTTTTCCTGTTTTCCTTAATGAAGAAACAAATTCTGAAAAATGCCCTAGTCTGCCTTATAAATCAGGAAAAGAGTCTATTATGATGGGTGTAGTAGGCTTTAAAAAATAAATATATACATTCATATTTTGTTGTGATTCTCTTCACAGCCTAGTGATAGGGCACAACCTGATGATGGTTCTGTTTCTCAGAATTTTATCTACAATATATTCCCATCATTACCTTTTGAAAAACCTAGCATTTTTTCCTGAAATGGTATAACCAGTGTATCCCGTGACTTCTTAATGCTGCTTTCCTGTGTTCACTTGTAATAACCAACTAATCTCTGTTATAGCCTGCACAGAAAAGTGCATGGAAGATTGCACCTGTAGAGCACATATTCCATATTTTTGTATGGCAATACGTGACATCAAATCAACATGAAATATACTTATTTCCTAGCAGCCTATTAATTTTCAGTTTTAGTAATTCACTTTGATGTAAGAAATATTAGTTATCAGGAGTAAGGTTTAGAAGAGTTATTGATAAATAAACAGCTTTTTAGCCTTAAATCCAGATTGTGTTTCGTATCTGCATCTCTATAAAGAAATAAGCAACTTTCTTCCTTCTGTGCCTTGTGACAGCCTTGTGAGCCATCTGTGAAATCTGCTGGAAGATAGCTTAGACATGTCTTTCCTTGCATCAGTCTTGAAGACAGTCACTTCTAAAAAGTGGTTGTCTTTAAAGATCATTTATGTAATACAACTAACATGTGTTTGAAATATGAACGAGTCTCATCTCATGCAACACAGATTTGTAATTAAGCTCCTATCAGAATTAAGCCTCGCATAAGCTAATTAGACATTTTTAATGTAGTGAGACTATATGTTTAACAACTTCAAAAGTTATGACCGAATGCTGCTCTTGAAAAGTGAAGAATATAAACTTTTAATTTGGGAGGGTGGGGGTCTTTGGATGTGTGCAAGAGATCTTTCTTAACTAAAATGTTACAATGGCATCACAATGTTTTACAGTTCAGATACTTATATATATATTTCCTTCTAAGATCTGGTTGGTCTGCGAGCTCTGTAAAGGACTATGACTGATGAGGATCTGGTGTATGATATTGCATCAGTTCTGGGTTATGATACTGTGCATTTATGGGAGAAAAGGCACAACTCTGATTCTCATACTTTTGAACCTTACCATACTTGGAACATTTCTGGCCTGTTTGCTTTATCTGAAAATAATTCATTAAGAGCAAAACTAAAATATTATCCTTATTTTACCTGCAGGGTGGTAGTGCTGACTGTGCCAATGTGGATATAAAGCAGTGAATCCTCCTGTTGAATCAAATCTTATTCTCACCTCCATTTCCGTTTTCCTTGACTGAATACTCATGTCCTTTACACAATGATGGGAATTATTTTGGGAACAGTTAAGAACTATAGCTTGAAAGGCAAAAATTTAAAGTCATAACATTTTTTTCCTGGTTAAAATTCTATGTTTTGGCTTTTATGGGTTTAGCACATAATTCCAGTGAATATGAAAGTCAAATATGTATTTAGTGTCTTATGAGTCAATAAGGAGTAAGACAATTTGTAATGAAATGTGTAATGCTCTTGGAGAGGAGCTGGTGATCCCACATCCAGTGGCCCTCTGCAGTGCCTGAATAGACCTGTCATGGTCTGCTTTCAGGAGTCACTTCTTTTGACGGAAGATTTAGCTTAGTAATGAAGAGGATCAGTTATGTTATTGGGACTTTAGTGGACTAAAGGGTTTTGGGAAGGGTATGTGGCATATAGCATGCCAGTGGTGATGGAATAATGCAGCTAGGGCTTAGGGGTGCCCCTCTGTGTGCACATACTGAAAGCTTTCAAATGTATGCCATCCACTTAGCTTTATCATGGGGAAACTGAACAGTTTTATTTAGTAAAAATAAAAAAAAAATCAAGTTACTAATAACTTTAAGCAAGCAGCTATTCCTATTTTCTTTTTATTTAAATTGAGCAGAATGTCTTCTCCCAGGCTGTCCTGTCAGGCTTGGCATACCAGGAGCGTGCAGGAGGCATGGCTGGTCCAACCTGTGACTGTGCCATTTTTTAGGAAAGTCCTCATGTTTGAGGACTAAGGGACAAAATTTGTCAAGTACAGAATTGCTCTAATTGATGAGGGCTACAGACGGGGACAGCCAAGACTGACACTGGAAGTCAAGGAACATGTAAAGCTTCACCATTAACTTAGAAGTAATAATTAATAAAATTGCCAGACTGTCTTATATAGTTTGGTTTTGCCTGGTTGTTGCACGAATGTATGGAGTTATTGTTCTTGTGTCCACATAAGCCTTTCTCGGATGCTTGTGCTGGTTAACTTAGAGTGAGTCCTAAGTCTTTATTTAAGAGTGAAACACCTTAAAATGGCATGAAATTTTTGCAGATATTTTCACCTGTGAAGATAAAAAAAAAAAAAAATTCTTACAGGGTAGGAATAATAAAGAATCTACTGGAAGGACTCTTTCTCAAAAAAAACCTTTGCGGTGATTAACTGTATTCATTATTTTCAAAAGTATTGTTACCCATTCACAACTATGAATATTCATGATTCATTTATTTTTTTATAGGTTATTTTCCATGCATATTAATATCAGAGAAAGTAATGATATGAATTAATTTCTTGCCATTGTCACTGTTTCTTCTCATTGTTTTTGCAAATTGCAGATTGTGATGTTTCAAAAAAGTCGTGGCAATAGAAGCAATGAAGACAAGCAGTTTGATTACTCATACAATGAACTTGATGCATTTACAGAGATTATGTGCTGAGGCTGGTTGCAGTTGCTGGAATTTATACTCAGTAGCTGAGGCGAGATCTTTCAGCTTTATATCCTATAATCTGGTCTGGCCAGTGCTCAGACCTGGACACCACACTGCTTGAAAGCCAGACTGATTGTTTATGTGCTAAATAATAGCATTGGTTTGGGGCGGTGATTCTTTCCTTTTTAAAATCCTTCCTGAACAGGTTAAGTACATAGTAGGCTACAGTAAAATTTTAGTGGTGATGAAGTTGGTCAAGTACCTGGCTTTTTTGCCTCTCTCATTGCTAAGGGCCATTCTGTGGTTCAGAAGGGTTCCTCCCCTAAATTCCATGGTTAGCCATTGTTGTAACTTTATTTTCATTTCCACTATTGTTTGTGCCATAATCTGCTGTCATGAATCCTGTTTAAAAAACCAAAAACCAACAAAACAACAAAAATGCCAAACAAAATCCCTAAGTTCTGAAAAATATCCCCAAATCCCAGGGACTTTGCATCATAGTGGACTATGGGGTTTGGAAAAATAATGTGTGCCATGTGTTGTATGAGGATATAAAGCATATATGCGTGCTTGACCCTCTTGGACAAAACAGATTTTCCAAAGTTGATTGAGATTGAGAGATGCTTAGATGATAAAGACTTCAAATGTCAATCTTCTGTTCCTAAATTTAAGATTTGAAAAACTTCAGCTAGGGTGGGATGTCTAGTTGTCCATATGGAATGGTATATTATTTTCAATATATTGCCCTCAGGAACTGTTTTAACAGCCTACGTTTTGCAGTGTTGTCACTTAAATAAGAAATTAGGAACATGAATCAAAAAGTTTCTGAGATTTCTGGGTACTGGATACAAGTGCTCTTGGATATGTTACATTCCTCCACACGGAAACCTAAAGAAGAGCTTAATTTAAGGTTGTCCTTGTATTATAAGGTACTGTGTTTTAAAAAAAAACCCCTCTGCTGCTTGAAACTATTGCTTTTTGGAAGAGAGGAGAAAACACCTTCCATTAGACTTCATCAGACACTTAGGGTATCAAGATACAAAATAAGATGCACAAAGCTGTTGTGACATTTATGTAAGATTGGTTTTAATTCACAATTTCTGAACATTCCTTAAACAATAATAATAATACTTCAAGATTTATACTCCTTCTAATCACTCTATTACTACATTGAGTATCTGAAAAATTAAAATTTTGCATTCCATTACTTTCAACAGTAGTAAATCAACATGTGAAAGTAGGTTCTCAACATATACAAATTATGAGGCTTGCTCAAATTACTCCATTTTGTAAAAGAACTACAAAAAAAAAAAAAAAACCAACTAACACTCAGGACTTCGATGGTTGTCAGATTTACATTTGTTATATTTTTGACATTCATATTCAATCTCAGCTTGCTTTGCTTTCAGTCACCTGGAGGTAGGACCTCCAAAACCTTGGGTTCAAGTAGCTACCAGGTAAATTTCAAGTGCTGTATTTCACTTGTTGTTACAGTCAAAGGGGAAGGGTTTTTCTAACATGATAACAAGAGTTGAAAAATGTTCCTTGCTTCTCTTTGTGTCATTATTATCAAGGTTTGCCATGTTTCCAGTGTATGTCTGTAGAGGTGTATTCTGGTAGCTGATAGGAAAAGGAACTCTTTATTCTTTATACTTTATTGCCATCCACCACATTTGTCTAAGTAAAAGCTTGAACTTGATTTCCAGTTAAAATGGAAAACAAAAGAGAAAGAAGTGCAGCTATAATGTACATGTTTACATCCAAATTAAACAGTCCTGTGTGAAGAAATATTAGTTGTAATACTAACCAAGGAAGTATAGGTATTTAAAACTTCTTTTCTGTGTGTGTTGTACATTACCATTAATAATATGTAAAATGCAAGCATCTTTCCCTCTTTTTAAAACACTGTCGCCTGCTTTTTAGAGGTAAGATAGCAACAAGTGAGAGAAAATAAACTAACAGCTTGCTTTCTTCTCTGCCAGCCTCTAGGCTGTGAAGTCTACCACATATTTCCCAACTGCTTGTCTGTGGTCTCCAGTGTTTTCTTCCTATAATAGCCTACACTGTGTGTTTTGGTCACTCACCTAAGGGACCAAGTAGGTCCTTGCTGTGGAGTTGTTGGCAGTGCTGGAGTTTACAGACGTATATAACATAGCTCTTCAGTGGACTCCTGGATCCATCAGCTGTTGTCCTGTTGTCAAGGTCTGCCTCTACTGACCCTGTGGTCTCTTCTGAGACCTCTATTCTTTTTCCTAATTAGAAGAGTCTTTCTCCTTCACACATAGGCTTTGGGACAAACTCTCCTTTTCTTTATTGTAAATTTTAACATGACTCCTGACTCTGGAATTCAGCTGAGCTGTGTTTAAAAAGCATTTTATTGTGATAGAAGAATGGACAATGGAGAGGTGAACCTGTGTGATAAGCTTTAATCTAGTTTCCTTGCGTTAAAATGTCAGCTAACTTAGAAAAACGGAGTATCATAAAGGGACAGACTTTCAAATTCGTTATGTAATGTGACTTTTATACCTGCTGCAAATAAGACCTGTTGCTGAAATTCTGTCATATATCTAAACGAAAAGGTAAAGTTAAACCTATGTTTCAAGAATGGACCTTAGAAAGCAACGTGGTTGCAATCTCCTAGAAAATTTATATTGACCTGCCCCTATTTAAAAAAATACATGTTATTTTCCTAAATTGCTACATATTTTGTGTCACTTCAGGCAATATCTCCTTTACCAGATGTTCAAGTTTCCTTTACTTTCAGTATGTTTACTTACTGCTGGAAAGACACTGTCACTTGGAATCCAGTTGTCATACAAAGGTAGGATAAAAAGGCTTAGTTCTCTAAGTGAAGAATGGACACGAGGAATTTATGACCTATGGTCTGTATTTGACAGAAATCAACCTGTGATGCCAATTGCAATCCTTGAATGAGGCGTAAAGTATGGGCTTGTGATAGGAAGCTGAAACAAAGCATTGGTTTCCATTGTGAAGAGGTTACACATGCTGAGTACAACATGCAGAAATAAGAAAGTGATTTAGCTTAACTGAGTTCATAATGACAGGGGAAAACTTGTGAGCTAAATTTTCTGTGAAATATTGTCTATTTCAGATTTAAGCAGCCTGAAGAGTTCAGTTTCTTAAATATATTAATGCAAATGAGTATTTTTTGTTAGACCAGTAAGTACTGTTGCAAGAAATAGCATGCTTTAAGACACATGGTCTTTCTCTTTAAATACAGCAAATTTCTAGCAAAAACATGTTAAAAGCAATGGTTTTTATTTTAGTTTAACTACGTTAGTAGTTGCATAGCTTGGAGGAAATGGCTTCTGTGATCTAGAGATGTGTTAGCTGGAGATGGAGGTAACTGTCTTTGACTCACTGGGACAGAAATAGAAATAGTACTCAGTAGGGTCAGCAGGGAGATATGACATGAAAGTCCATTTTTCTGTGGAATCACTGTCAAGACTTTTGTCAACAGCAAAAATATCACCCTGAAAACCCTAGCAGAAACCAAAACAAGGCCACCATAGCCTTCCATCCTATGGTAGAATATGGGTAGTTAAATCATTAAACAGTTACATTTTATAGGAAGGTAAGTATACCATCAAATAAAATTTCCTGGTTCCATTTACTGTGTATTTCATATAAACTTAGTGTATTGAATATTTTTCTTCACAAAAGAGGTCTTATTAGTTGTGAATTATTTTTAAACCTGTTTTATTTATCTGCCCTGTAACTTGCTCCATGGAAAACTGTATCAAACATTCAGAGGATGTAGATTAATACAGACTACTGACTGACTGATGATGAACTTCATGTAAGCACAAAGAATCCTTCCCTATCTACATTCACTCTTCTTTGCATTAGATCACACGGATATACTTCTGCAATAGATGGTAACTGAAATGAATAATAAAGTATCTAGAGGGAGCAGTCTAATTTCCCACCCAGTATTCTTGCAGAATTTGGTAGCAGCTAGAAATTATTTGATCATCTATTATATTTGACTTTATGGTGCCAGAATTACTATTCTCCTGTATCTGTGGTTAAAAAGATAGATCCTTAGCCAACTGCTAGTATGTTCATCTGTTACTACAATAGTAAGTAATGTCAAATACAAACAACATATGCCTTCAGGATATCATAATTTTCTGTAGGCTACTGTTTGTTTTCCAAATGCTGATTTTTGCTTTATTAATAGCATATCAAAATTATTGTGGTCCTTTGATTTCAGTAAATAACACAGCTGTGAGCAAAATTTAGAAAATAACTCAATCCAGGTTGAAAATAAGTTCACAGAAGTACTGTTTTAAAATGCAACTTTCATGTTTTTAAATGTTTTATGATGGCTTAATTATTTCAATATCAAAATATTTATATTAATTGCTGTATATTGCCATATAGCAGTTACTTTAAAATTGGATAATTATGAAATCTTTAAATGTAAACATATCGTTACCAAAAGGTTGTTGCAGTACCTGCAGTTCCCAAGCACAGCAAACTTAAATTTCCAGCTTGTACTTTAGATTTTTTAACTAGTGGTTTTATGATGAGAGCAATGTATTATATCCCAGATTGTTGAAGGGGCTGTTACTTTGCACTTTAGAAGATGCTGGACTTACAAGCTATGTATAGTAGCAAACAGGACTAGAGATTAGTTGTTGGCATGTTTCCTAAGATGCTTTGGCTTCTACAATTAACACTTTCTCAAACAGTATTTAGGGACAACTTAGGACCTAACATAGGTCACTGGCAATTTCTGATAACTAGTATAGATAAGGCTTCTCTGTCCTGAAATAGAAGGGATTTTTGCATGCACGCCACAGCACTTGTTCTCAGTGGCACAGAACAGGCTTAGCATATTTAATTTACCAGAGTTCATGTAACTGTAGAGTCCTTGACTGAAATGCTTCCAGAATCACTTGTGTGGTTTAGATGAGGCTGAAAATTGCAGGGAATGTAGAATTGCACCGTATCATGTTAAAGAAAAATGGAAATTATAATTACTTGAATTATTTCTTTTTTCTGTCATTCTCATAAAGCAGAGAATTTCAAAGAACTTCACCTGGTTTCAAAAACCTAAGTTTAATTGGTGGTATTCTGTAGCAGGTGAGCCATTATAGGAGTTTATTTTAAGAATTGTCATTGTTTTATAAGTCCAAACACTGGAAAGATTGCTCACATTTATAGAGGACGGTTTATTCTGCATCGAATGAATCTGAAAGCTGGTAGGAAGAAAGAATAAGGAACAGTACATTAAAGCCATGGAAGGGATGAAAAAAAAGAAAAGATTCATTTAAACAGGATTGCCTGAGGATCTTGCTTTGTTGCTTTTCTTTTTTCTGTGCCCAGAAAAGTTTTAATCATAAATTAAGTGTTGTTTTTCATCCTTATCATTACTGCAAAAAAAGTGCTATTTGAGGTTAAGCTTTAAAGGTAAGGACACTGGAGACTTCCTAGCATTTGATGTATCTTAGACAGGCTGCCTCTTTTCATGTCAGGTTTGGGTTTCATTTGGTTAGATTTTTCTGCCCCATAATATTTGACTGACTGAAGTGTCTTTTAAATCACAGTAGATTGTTTCAATAAAGAAATATTACCTAAGCTTTGCAACTTTTAATATTCTTTTTCAACAATGTCTCCAGGGAAGTGAGAGTTGGAAACTGTTGATATTTCATAATTCCATTAATTCTTCTGGAATAAACTAATATTCAAATAAAAATAAGCAGTGAAGTTACAGGAGGAACATATAAACCCTGTGAATATAAATTTTAAAAAAACTTTTTTTTTTGCACCTCTTGCTGTTCTCTGACAGGATTGTAGAGTTAAAACCATCATCAATTACAGTTCACAATTCAGCGAGTAGGGTTCAGTGGAGTTAGGATTTAACCCAGTGGCAGAATTCCCGTTGACCTTATACATAGGACAGCTAACACCATCAGCTAAGCAGAGAAATGAGCTACTCTCATCTGAAGAACACCATGAGATTTTGTCTTCTTTGTAACATTCTCACCTGAGTGTGTGCTAGGAGAGATTTCCAGTGAGTATGAGAGCTGGCTTAAAGGGCAGAGGGAGCTCAGGTTTATGTTTTTGTGTGGTCTCATCCGTCAGGACCTAAGTGGGTTTGGGCAAGTTCACCTGCAGTCCACATCCAGTGGTCCTAGAAAATAGTTATTTCAGCCACACCAACTAGCAATATAAACAGAAAACTCATGACTTCTGAAATTAATTTTGCTTATTAATTTTACTTATATTCTTGCAACATAATACAGCATTTAACTTGATTTCACTCATTGAACCCATTCAGTAAAAGATTTTTAAGAAGAAATGGGCTTGGTTTGAGTGTTTTGGGGTTGTTCTCTCCCTTCCCCCACCCTCAAAAGCCTGATTCAATAGTCTATCACAAACTAGCTGCTTAAGTGTAGAGATAGAGGTGCTTAAAAGAAAGAACATCTTGAACTGCTAAATATTTGTTTGTGCTGAATTGGATTGAATGTAGGCTCCAAACAGTAATTAAAGTTGTTTAGTGAATTAATGATTTCTTGTGAAGGGGAGTAAGTTAATCATTTAGGAATTCAGCTCTATTCTATTCCAGAGTGCCAAAATGAAGGGGAAAAAAATCATTTGGAACAATTACTAGCAGAATTTTTTTGTAGTGAAATGTTTGGAAGCCATCCATGAACTGCTTTAAATTTCTCACTTCTATGAACTCCTTTTAACTCAGTCAAAAAAAAAAAGTATCTTTAATAAAAATTGGAAAACAATGTTTGCAAGATCTAGACAATATAATTACTATCTCTGAATTGACACTGAGGTATACACAGCAAAAGTACTTATATTCTGTTTATGAGGTCTGATTGATTTTAAAAAAATCATAATGACATATACTGAAGTCAGAGAAAGAAGCTGCAATAAAAATCTTGAAAGTTATATTTTTCCTTTTCTTCCTCTCCATACATTGGAAAACCTTTTTTGTTTGACCTTCTCTGTTCACACAAACCAAATAAAAACCAATGCATAGCTGTGAGTGGAGATACTATGAAGAAACATTTCAACCTTTTTATCTTTAACTTTAGATATGCTAGATCTGAATTCTATCCAGTTTCATTCAGGGATAAAAAAAAAAAAAAGTGATTCAAAATGTTTTAGCAGAGGAGAGGAGCAACTTAGGTTTTTCCTTAACTTCTTAACTTTAAGCTGCCTTAAAAATAATCTTTTAATAGTAAGAAATAAGAGAATAAAGAAATAAACCAGCACTGTAAAGAAAGGAAACACTATTTTCTAACTTTATTTGTTATCATTGATTTAGATGCCTAAGCATTTTTAATTGTGTTCATACAGATGTATAACTTAAATGCCTTTCTCATATTTTGCCAGAATTTTAACATGATTAGCACCTTGTACACAGTAGAAATCTCATGGTCTGAGATAGCAAATAAAGAGTTCAGCCACTGAAGGCATTTGCTACTACAGCAGAAGCATTCCTGGTACACTTTAAATTAATTCCCTGATGAACAATTGACAGAATGAAGATTGAGTTGCAAAGGCCCACTGCTTCAGGGCTTCACCAATATTAGAATGTTTCATCATATCCCATGCATTGCATGGTGTGTGAAGAGGCAAGGCTAAAACACTCATCTCGCAAACATGTGTACTTAAAATCAAGCATTTGAGTAATTCAGTTGAGCTTCAGGAAACTAAATGCCAAGCATGAAAACAGTGGAAAAAGAAAACAGACTCTGATAATTTGAAATAAGTAATAAACATGATACACTAGCTATTAGATTGGAATTATATATTTGTTTCATATGTGTGTTTCACTGCATAAAACTTGAGCAATCGGTGCTGTTTTCTGAAAGTTTCCTGATTACATTGAAATTCTGTAAGCAAAATAATGTGATATGATAAATCAAGATGCAATAAATGATTTGGCCTTTTTGTTTGCCATTTATAAATGTCTGGTTTGCATTTGCCATGAGAATCACAAATGATAACTCAGGGCACAAAGGGAATTAACGGATTTAAAACTTGCTTGTGTTGTGGAATCTTGCTATCATATTTCTTGTGTCGGTTCTGCTTACTGCTGGGTGCTGTGCGACTTTCCTCAGCAGGTGGAAAAGAGTGTTGCCCTACAAGTGACCCTGTT
>NW_008236767.1:3332956-3334362 GCF_000691975.1 Corvus brachyrhynchos
TAGGGAAGGTTTAGAAATTCAAGTGATCACCCATGCCAGCTTTGAAACTGTCACAATGAAAGGAAGCTGCATTATTTTTTAAAACAAGATGAATTTAGATATAATTTTCCTGCTGTTGAGAAAGTTAGAAGAAATATTTAAGTCAATACAAATAATGTCTAAACTACGCAGCTGTCGTTCATGGACAAGTGGAGCTTAGCTGTTCAGTGCGATACCACACATCCATCTGTTTCTTGTGGATTTTCAAAATTTGTTTATTTGAGCAAAATCTCAGTTTACAATTAGATCTTGGTTACTATGATAAAAGACACAATATAAAGATCTGAATGAATCATGGATATTGTGTGGATATAATATTGCTGCTAGCAAGAATTTCTCTTGCTTCTTTCTAAGCCCGTGTGATACTTTTCTCTCTCATGGAAGATATTAGCAGAGTTCTATAAACTATGAACACCTGTGACCTTGTAGAACTATGTTTATGGTACAGTAGAAAAATATTTTGACAATGGATGTTCAGGATTTTAGCCAATCCACACAGGGGGTGGCTGATCCTTTGTCCAATTAGACTATGAAGAAAAAAGTCTATAAAAGAGTTTGTGAAATAATTAAATAAATCAATCTTGCTGCATAATTCCTGCCTGCTGGATCTTCTCCCCTCCCTACGGCTGCGGACTACAGTAATATTTGGTGCATGCCGCCATGATCTGCACGCTGTGACGTGATCCTGCACACTGCAAGCCAAGCCATGTTTCTCTGGAGGTACGCTGTTTCCCCCCGCCCTGGACCGGGATGTCTGACGGGGCTGAGAGAATGGTGAACAGCGGCTTAAAAACCGACGCTGGATTCATGGTCTGGAAAGGTGTTTTCAGTATCACGCACACCTCCATTCCTGAGAGCTCACTTTGTGAGTTATTAGACTGGGCTGCCCTGCACGGCATTTCCCTGGACAGAGACACTGCCCTTGATTTTGGGCTGTGTCAGGAGCTCGGCTGTGCAATCCGGTGCAAGCTTCCATCTGGGGATCCGGCAGTACCAGAATTATTGAGCACTTGGTGGTTTTTGTTTATCCTGCTGATAGACCTGGACTGTGGCAGCTGGGCTGGCTCGCCTGTTTCAGTGGCGAGTGAAGGAGAGAAAAGTATCCCACGGGCTTAGAAAGAAGCAAGAGAAATTCTTGCTAGCAGCAATATTGTATCCACAATTCCCCCTTTTTGTTTTTTAAGATAACAATTCTACTATTAATCCTAAATAGAAATTTACATCAATTATTAATTCTAAATATGTCCTTAAGGCTTTAACTATCTGACTCCATAACAAGAAATTTAAAGTTCAGTCTCTGCTTGTGGAAGGACCATCCCAGTCTCTGCTTGTGGAAGGAACATCTGCCTGATGGTGCACATCTTGTG
>NW_008236767.1:3334406-3423294 GCF_000691975.1 Corvus brachyrhynchos
TCTGGGTCATGTTTGGGGTGTGCCCTTTTCTGCCTGTGGTGCCGCAGGTCAGGGCGAACGCATTTTGAAGGTAGCCACCGTATCCCAGTATCTATGGAAACGCAAGCATACCCATGACCCCAAACGATAAGCTCATGAGGGCCTTCCCACTGGTTAGTGAGTAAATTCCGCACCCAGACTTTTGCCCGGGGCAGTTGTCTCTTGCCTGCAGACTGCAATGAGAGAAAATGATTCAGAATAACAGGATTATTTGAATTTTGTGGTACTGTAAGGTGATTAATTGTATACAAAGCTTTTTCTAGTCGGCTCTATGGGGTTTCTCTGTGCACACTGTATTTCTGTAGAACAGAGAAAAAGGAGAAGAATGAGGTTTATGACTGCTGATGTTTCATGCAGGAAGGGAACGACTTGAAAGTTGAAGTCCTGGGCTAGAGGTGCTCTTATTTATTCTAAAAAGTCATCAGAAAATCTTCAGGAAAAGACAGCACAAGTCACAAATTCTGCAGAATGTTTTGATTCAGAAGTGGGCCCAGATTCTCCTGGTGTTTTCATCTTGCAGATGCTGTTTATTGTCTTCTGGTGGTGCCTGCCCAGCTTCTGCAAGTGAGAATTTGTGGTTTATCTTACTTCCATGTAAAGCAGAGCATTTGGATTCCAGCATGCTGATTCCCATGTTTAACTCCTGTCAGCTCTATGTTCTGCTTGCGATTGTGGGAAGTGCTGTGGCTTCAGCACTTGGACTTCCATCATGTACTTGACACTGCTCCTCTTGGTCACTCATCAACTGTCATCAGAATCAGTGTTTGCAACTCTCTGTTTGTACTGCAGTCAGTTTCTTCTGCTAGGCTTTCTGCTATTCCAAAATTGTAATCCCCCTGGACATCTTATGAAGCATAAGTCTAATTCATCTGCTGGAGAGTTGTCTCTCGATTTTGCAGTTTGTGGTGGACAGCTGCATTTTTGAAGTTGAATGAAAATACACGTCACATTGGCTCATCTTAATCTCAGGTTGAGATTCATTTGGCTTGAGGTCATGTGTCTTTCAGAAGGAAAAAAAAACCATCATCAGTGTCTACAGTATGGAAGCTGGAAACATGGAACTCCTTGTAAAGTGGCTGTTTAATGCCTATGATAATTTCAAAGTTAATCTTAGTTTTACAGTGAAATAGCACCCTGTAGGAATTTTGAGCCTAAGCTTTAGGGCTTAAGGAAAATCATATATTTCCAGTCTAGATGATGAGAATGATCAGTGATATCAAAAATTTGAAGGTTGCTTGTCAAATACTACAAAAAACTTGAAATTCCTAAATTCAAAGAATTTTAAGACTCCATGGTTTTATTACATGTGAAATGAAATTTCTGATGGTGGAAATCTAAAGAAAATACTTTTTTTCTGAAATACCAGCATCTGTGTGATCTTGACTATGCTACTTGTAGAAATTTGTAAGATAAATATATCAAGTAATGACAGGATGGGTTCTGATGACTTCATTAAATTAAGACAGTCTTGTCACTTAAAAGTTGTCAGGTTTAACAATGAAGTTAATGAGAGTATCTGAACTATATCTGGAAATTTTTCTGGATCTATAGAATTCAATGGCATTGCTTAAATCAATATAACAAGATTTCAGAATTTCATTTTAGAAATGTAGGTAAATCCCTCAATCAGATTGTGCTTTCTTCACTTCACATGGACTTCAAGTATTGTCAATCATGTTTTAATTTTTGACTTACTTGTAAGACATATAAGATGTGTATCTGCAAGTACCTCTAACAGGTATTTTTTGTTTCTTTGACTCATGTCGCTTTGTTTCTTGTCCCATTTAACCATATTCCTTTCACCAGGGATATCTGTTGGCATGTTTTCTTCCTCCCTGTCCTTGCAAATTTCTAACAATAGGCACTCAAAGGTTTTAAACAAAATAATTTTCTCCTTTAAAATGTTCATGGACATTAGTTGTAATGAGAAAGTGAATCATTACATCCTGTAAGATGTGTCAAATTCAAAATCCATACTAGCATACTGGTCTTCTGAGATGCTACTTGTACTTAATGGAGAAAGAAATGCTAATGACATGAAGGAAACAGAGAATGATGCAAATTAAAACTGGAACAAATGGTGCTTTGTGACAGATGGAGGTGAAAATAATGTGTAGAATTCAAAGCCAAAATAAATAAATAAGAGAAAGCAGCATGTGAACAAATGTTTAATCAGTCTGTGCTACAGAAAGCCCTTCCACAGTTCTAAACTTTTTTTTTCCTTTTGTGTACTTTTTTATATCACATCTGTATGTTTAGAACTTTATCTTTTGTGTTAAGAATCACCTTTTGGTAGGTTTAAAAATTGCATATTGTATGTTGGATGCTGTCATAATCTAGATGATACATTTTAGCTGCCTATTTTTTTTTAAACACAGTTAAAAATTGACAAATGGAGTTAGAACTTCTACACAATTTTTAAGTAATTTAGTTTAATAATCTGGAAAATATTTTTGTGTTTGATGACTCAAAACTCAAATTGTGGGATAATGCTGTAAAATTTCAGAAATGGCATAAATTTCTGCCTAGTTTAGCACACAGTAAAATGTGGTAGACATTACTAAAACTCGTCTTAATTATTTTTTTAGAAAAACCCTCACATTGTTACTGAGATATTGAGAGAACCTAAATTATACTCTAATTCTGTGCAGGAATGTTACCCAAGTGCTTCTTTTTGCAATATGTTATTGTTTCATATTTTTAATTTGATTTTGCATTGCTTCTTTGTATGGTGTCCTCATTTGCCTTGATACTTTTATTCTGTGTTTGCTTTTCATTCTTCTCTACAAAGCAAACAGCATGGGATATAGTAAACAAACTGGAGAAAAATGAATAAACATTTGTCTTGAATTATTGGAAAGCACAAAATTTTATTGTTATTTATTTGCTTATTAAGAACTGAACAGAGAAGAGCCATATGATCTCGTATTTCTGATCACCCCCAGGTTGTGCACCAGCTCTACAGGTTATATGCAGCAGGAAATAATTCACAACTGCAGTGGCCTGTCTTTTCTTCCTTCACCCTATTTCAGTACCTTAATCTTTTATGTCTCTTTAAGTTCATGTTATGGCAAAAGTTTCTCCCAGTGGCTTGAATATATGTGTGGCAGATAAGGTTGTCTTAAACTGTGTGATCCTTAATTATAGCTGTTTGGATCAGATAGAAGTTCTAGCTTTCATTAGCGTGCTGAACCTGTCAGCTTTTTGGGATCCTTGGCATCACTTGGAAATGATGAAGCTGAAATTTATGTAGTCTAGGTAGGAGATGTTATGTCATAACTTCCACTGCTGAATATGAAATATGTCTGAAATATTGTTCAAACCCTCCCAGGACTCTAGAAAGGAAAAAAACCAAAACAAAGCAAAAAACTAAAACTGCAAAAGAAACAAAACAAAAAACCCCTATAAAAACAGGATCTTGAGGTACCTAAGGGTTATGAGAAATTACTGCCATGCCTAAATTATGCCATTAGGTTAAGGTTAGTATCTTTTTCCAGAATACTTTATTAATTAACGTAATAAGCCACAAGCCAAACTGAAAAAATAGGGTTGATTTCTGTCCTGCTCCAAATATATTTCACTTATACAAATCTTTCCTTATATAAATATTCAAAATACATATGAATAGCTGCATATACATATATACACAGATTTATCTCTATATACACACACAAACAGAACAATGGCTGTACAGCTGTCACTCTCGGACATGCTGATGTTCTTCTCTGAACTAGGGGAGCTTTCCCTGAAGGGGAAGCTAAGGCTAGGTGTCTGCCTTTTAGGTGTTGAATCACGCATGATAAATTCCACCATAAAAGCCCTGCATCAGTTGTCTTGCCATCGTTCTGCTGACCACCTTCTGATTAAAGACTGATTGTACATTTGTCTGTTTTGATCACTGTAGTATAAAAATATCACTCCATCTTCCAAGGAAGAAGCATGATTTGTTTGTTAAGTGGGAGAGACAGCAGTGTCACAGAAATTACTGAAATCTTCAAAAGGGAACCTGCTGGTGAGGAGTAAAACAGCTGAGATGGTAGTTGGGTATTTTGTTTGTCTGACTGAAAGAAAAGAGTGGAAGCTCATGGGAATGACAGACCACTGTCAGTAGTGAATTGCTCTGAAAGAGGAGAAGAGACATTTTCTAACTTAGTTGTCATAATTTCCTTGACTAGAAAGAACATGTCATCAAAGAAAATGTTTAAAAAAACTTTGAACATTTCTCTGTTAGTGTTTTAGTCAAGTACGATATTCTGTGGTAGATTGATTTTGTGGTAGAAAAGGATCATTTTTCTCCTTCAAACTGTCAATCGAGAGCCTTTCCCTGTAGTGATGAGTGATGGGGAGAGTTTGATACAATCTTCAATATTTTTATATACGTTTTGGTGAGTAAAGATATTATTTCTTTATAGAAATTATTTGCTTGTTATTTTCATTACTTGATGGGGATAAAAGGCATGTTTAATATAAGAGAATCATTCAGTGATTTAGATAGCAGTTGTTCCTTGAAAAGAATCTCAAAGTTTCATAATTTAGCTGAGTTTGCTTAACTTGTTTGGGAAGAAAATCACCTTCTTTAAGTCTTATCTGAGCACATCTTTTAACATTTCCATTTACTGCAGTTATTCTAAAAATCTGAAAGTATTTAGTGTATTTTATTTATCTCCCACTAGTGTTTTTAATCTGCAGTAAATCAAGTGGCTTTCTGACTGTGATGTAGATTATGATGAAAATCTACCCTCCTTGCTGTAAATACAGTAACAAACCTGCTGTTGATTATATTGTGTTTGTATTTATTCTTTCTGGGAGCCACACATACTGTAGCACCTATCAAGTAATGCTTATGATTGTATTTTCATCTGAGCTAATAATTAATTCCAAACACCTTGTGTTTCCTTTCAGCTTTAATGGGCTAGTTATCTATGCTTTACAGCCACGGTCAAGATAATTATTTTGAGTCCCTGCCACAAAGAGAAAAAACCCAGTGCACTGAGGTGGCCATGCTTGTGCTCATGTATAAAGGGAGAAACTGGGCTTTTCTGATTTATTTGCTGACAGTGTGATGTCTAACAATGTTTCAATGTATCACTGTTTTAAGGAAAGGTTTCCTCCACGTCTTTCTTACTGATCTACCCATTCGGAGAAGAAACAATTCAGCATTTGTTTTCTTTCACCTTTAAGTACTGTGTAGAAAATTACAGAACCTTTTCTTGGGCAGATCCATCCACTGTGGTAAACCCATTAACTGTGATACAATAGAGCAAGAATTCTAAACCAGAGAGAATGAAAGAGGATATCAAAACACTGAGGCCTGGATTAGTCCTCTCTAATGCTAAGAGTTTGAGGGTGGTGTGTCTGCCGACTACTCTGGTCTTCCCTGCAGTGGGAGGAGAGAGAGCATCTTCTGGGGCACTCAAGATTTGGATGGGCTTCACTGTGCTGCAGAATTTCCTGTCTCTCCACCAACAGTAAAGGGAGCAGAAGGCAACATTTCTGTTGTCCTATACGTCTGTGCACCCACTAGGTTTTTCTTGTATAACCCTCGCAATCAGAATTCACAGCAAAACATAATTTTAGTGACCTTCAATCCAGTCTGTTTCCAAAGCATATCTGCTATTCCTTTTCCATAACTAACACATCTTTGGCTCTGGGCTCCTAGGTCAAGATAGCATAAATCATCAATTGCCTTATCCTAAGAGGTATTAGTGCTATTACATCGGTGCTGAAAGAAACAATGTGATGCAAATCTATTTCATGGCAGCCAAAATAATTATGAAGACAAGCAGTACTGTGTTCCTGAGGATCAGTAGTGAATAGTCTGTATTCCTAACAACAAAGTATTCTCTAAAATCCAGTATTCCATTCAGAAAGCCCAAAGGAAAAATAGTGACAACTTGAATAACCTGCTTGAACATCCATACTACACGCTTAGCATAATGAGTCAGTTGTGGTCATACCATTTTAGTAATGAAATCTGAAATACCACAGAAAATAGTGATCTGCACTCAACTGGTTAGTCATGCACAGAGTTCTCATCCTTGTTAATGTGTCTGTACCCTATGCTTACTATAGATGTGTATTAACCTGATTTTACTGTTTGCTTTAACTGCTTCAAAGGCGTTGATGTAAAATCATTAAGAAATAGTGTAAAATAAACCTTTCAAATAATAAAAATTTATTTTCTCTTTCTCTTAGCAAGCACCTTAATGAGCAAGGGAATTCCTGCCCACAAGTGTAAATTAGGTGCTTTCTGTCTCTGTAGATCCAGAGGAATTCATTAGTTGTGCCACTAGTCTGTGACAGAAGCATGTTAACCTTGGGCACTAGACTGTTGCAGTGGGGATCCTGCAACATGCATATATCACACCAGGAGTCCCGTGGAAAGGAAATATATAGGACAGACAGATTCTTGCTAGCTGTTTCAGAGATGTTTATTTCCCCAGCCGCATGGCCGGGGCTCTGCCCAGGAGCCCGGCGGGGGTTCCCAGGATTCTAGCTCCTTTGCAAGCTGTTCTCCAAATATAGTAGGAGAGTTCTTGTACCCTTGGGGTAATACACACCGTGTGAGTTGAGTTTTGCGTCCACTCTTGGGCTTCTCCCACTCAAGTGCAAAAATTTTCTGGCTGGCTTCATGGAGAGGGAGGCAAAAGAAAGCATCCTTCAAATCTAAAACGGTAAACCAGGTTAGTTCAGGTGTTAAACGAGTTCATGAGGTGTAAGGTTAGCAACCACTGGGTATAAATCCTCCGTCACTTTATTGACTGCTCTCAAATCTTGTACTAACCTGTATGACCCATCAGGTTTCTTCACGGGTAAAGTTGGAGTCTTAAAATCAGATTGACACTCCCTTAACAATCCAATTTGCAAAAAGTTCTCAATAATTGGCCTGATCCCTTCTCTGTCTTCCCTTTTCAAGGGAAATTGCTTGGCCCTTACAGGCCGTTTCCCTTCTTTAAGCTTGATTTGAATTGGCAGGGCATTCTTTGCCCTCCCTGGGGTACCAGAGGCTCACACTCCAGGGAATACTTGATCCATTATCTTCTTAATCATTTCTTCTTCATTCGCTATTTCCGTTTCTTTGGTTATTAGCATTAGGCTCAGCAACTCTAGATATTGTTGGTCTTTTACTTCCAAACTGATTTCCCCATTTTTAAATATTATTTTTGCCTCCAGCTGCTCTAGCAGATCTCTGCCCAAAAGTGCAGATGGAGCGTTAGGCATATATAAAAATTGGTGAATTCCCCACTGTTTTCTCAATTTATATTTCAGTGGTTTACAAAAGTATGCCTTTCCAGATTGGCCAGTTGACCCTGTCACTACAAAATAACCCCTTGATATGGGTATCAAAGCTTTATTCAACACTGAGTATGTTGCTTCTGTATCTACTAAAAATTCCACTTTCTTTTCTTCGTTCCCTAGTTTAACTATAACCAGAGGGTCCCCTAGGGTAGCGCCCAGTCTTGGATATGAGCAACCACCCCCGCACCTCTCTGGTCGTATTTCTTTTTCATCACCCTTTCTCTTTTCTGGGCACTGGTTTTTCCAATGCCCAGGTTTTGTACAAGGCACACTGGTCCCTTCCTAGTCGGGGTGGTCCTTGTCTTGGTGGACCTTGCCCACGTCTTCCTTTATTTTTTCTTCTTTTACCACCCTTATTAATTTTTGCATTCCCTCTCCCCAATTGCTATAAATGCTCCGTGCCACACTAAGCAAAGTCTCTAGATTCCGGGTTGTTGGACCTTGCATCTTCTGAAGCTTCTGCCGGATGTCTCCTGTGGATTGTCCTAAAAATAAATTTACCAATTGCTGCACTCCTTCTTCCGGTCCAGGATCCGAGGTGGCATGGCAACGCATCGCATCTCGCAAGTTGTCTAAAAATTCAGAAGGTGTTTGAGAGGGACCCAGCTTCATAGCATACGGGGCTGAGCAGTCTATGGCTTTAGGGATTGCTCTTTCTAGCCCTTTTATTATGAATCCCCAGTACCTTTTTAACTGTGCCATTTCATCTGGCTCATTAGGGCCCCACTCTGGATCCTGAAGAGGAAGTACCTTTTTAACATCCTCCTGTGTTATCCTGCAATCATCTTCAGCCATATTCACAGGTGTCTTTATAACTAATTGCTTTTCTGATTCAGGTAGAGCATCAAGCAGTAACTGGGTATCAGCCCAATAAGGATTGTGTTGGTTTGTTGCAGTGGGGATCCTGCAACACGCATATATCAAACCAGGAGTCCCGTGGAAAGGAAATATATATGGACAGACAGATTCTTGATAGCTGTTTCAGAGAGATGTTTATTTCTCCAGCCGCATGGCCGGAGCTCTGCCGAGGAACTGTTCCAGTCACGGGACCAAGGGTCCTTCTGCCCGCGCAGCAGGGAACAACCAACCAATGGGAACGAGGCTGAGCAGGGGCAGGGAAACCCCGTGTCTGTGCCCTCAGGGCCCCTCTCCCAGGGCTACACGGCAGGGGAGGGACCCCAACACTAGACTAGAGATATCTTGAAGGAAAATGCAACATATGGGAAGACAGAAGAAAGTGTGTGCTGTGGGAGGTTCTTTTTATGAAATATGGAGTCTCTGTGAAAGTTGCCCAGAAAATTAGGAAAATGGAATTGATCCAAACACAAATAGATTAATAGACACACTTCAACTAGCAACAGAGTTGACAGACAAATTAGTATGTAGTTGCTACAATGAAAGATTCAGCACCCAATTTCCATCTTGTATATTGGAACTGGCATATAGTTGTTTGAATATTTGTTTCATAAAATTAAATTGGACTGTACAGATCTCGTATCTAGTTTAAACTCATTTAGATGGCCATGTGGATTCAAGTGAAAGGTCAGTGCATGCTTCATTTTCTGCTTAACCCTGAAAACTGATGCCTCTTGTATGCTGTCTTCCTTTATTTGTACATCTGTTCCCTAGGTACTTCTGTGATATCCCACATATTCTGTAGCTAGCTATCTGTTAATTTTTGTTTAAAATAAATATAAATTAGTGACAGCTTAAGTTCTGTGACAATTATATAGCAACCTCTTCTGAAATGTCAAAGGCAAAATCTTGCTTCTCTTGAACTGGTAGTAGACTGCTAGTAAGTTGAATGGTCATGTGTAGGTACAGTTGCCATGTGTTCACATGGCTCTGGGTATGAGATGATAGGAAACTGTTACTCTTTTAAGGTCACTTAAGTGACCTTTAATACTTAAGCATGCTTAAGTATTGTTTTTGAAAGTTAAGGAACAAAAAGAGAATTTTTCAGGTGGAGCATCTTCAGTGTGAGGAAGACTTCATTCCTTGTATGAGGAGTGTTTGAGTTGGTGTGCAATGAAGATCTTTTGCCCTAGAACACTTAGATAAAAGTATTTTCGTCAAATCAAACTAGATTTCAGACCTAGCATTGAAGGAGTAAGAAAAGTATTAAGAAAAGTAAAGTCTGAATTCTGAAACCAAAGTAAATCAAACTGAGAGATACAAAGTGTTACTTATTAGCAAAAATGTTCATGTATCAGGAATTTCTTCTGTTGTAAAGTAGAATGAAGTGGGATGAGTGCAAAGGTACAAGATACTATTTTCTCCATCTACCTCTGGCTGTGTTTCCTCAGAAATCTCTTGTGGACCGAGTCTAACTGGGGTAGAGTTAATTTTGTTCACAGCAGTTGGTATGGTGCTGTGTTTTAGATTTGTGACCAAAATGGTACTGATAGCGCACTGATGTTTTGGCCATTGCTGAAGAGCATCAAGGCCTTCTCTCTCACTCTTGTCTCCACAGTGAATAGATTGGGGGTGGGCAAGAACTGGGAGGGCATACCACTGGTCAGATGACCCAAACTAACCAGTGAGATATTTCATGCCACAGTCTCATGATCAGCAAGAGAAAGAGAAGAAAAGGAGTTCAGTCCATCTTAGGAACCAACAGGCCATCAATCTGCCCATGAGAAGTGGTGAATGATCCGCTTTGCATGGCTTGTTTTGTTTTTCTTTTCTTAAACTTCTGTTTCATTTATTAAACAGTTTTTATCTCTATCCCCAAGTTTTCTTGCTTTTACTCTTGCTTTCTTCTTCCTTCATCCCACTGTGGGTGGAAGTGAGCGAAGCTGTGTGAACGTTTAGCTGCTTTCCAGGGTTAACACACAACAGCTTGCTAGTCTAATAATTCACTTGCAGGTCTCCTATCCCACGTGCTATTAAGACCTAGGAACTTCAGGGTTCAAAAGTGCTGTGTGATCTGTATGATATTCATTACAAGTTGGGAAAATGTATGTCTTATTTCTTACTCAGATTACGTGTTATGTATCACTCAGTTTTACTGTTTAGCCAAAAGAAGTCTCAGATTTAAGAAAGCATTATGTTTTTCTTTTCAAAGTAACATTAGAAAATAGGCCGTTATTAGAAGATTTTATGCCCAAAACCTGTTAGAATTGGCAGGTTTTGTTTGCTGGAACTTGCAGTGGCTGGAGCTTGGGATGTTCAGAGCATGGAAAACAGATTACTGGCAAAATGGGGGAAGAAGGTCCCCAGACAGTAGAGGAACTTTCTGTACATTTCCTGCAACAACCAACAAGGCTGTAAGTTCTCTGTGCAGCGGTTCTGTTCTGGGAGATGGTAGGGGGATATCAGTGCATCAATAAGTGTTGTGTTTTTTGATTTCTCTGTAAGAGAAACCCATTTTGCTAAGCCCAGACTGTGTGCTCTGTGTTCAGAAGTAAACTATATGCATGTTGAAGGCTCCATTTCCACGCATGTACCACCAGCAGTTACCTACTGCAAGACCTGGCATCATTAGATCAGTTGATAGTCCTTGGAGTAAAACCCAGAAACTAAATTAAGTCCAGGATCTTATAGATAAAAGAATAGGCAAGGGCCTGGGAAGAGGTCAGAGGAAGTCAGAAGAGGAACTTGCAAGATGTTACTTGAGAATGGTTATTGACAGTATATGTGACATCTGGAACAACTACTGTCTCCTGTTTCAGAGGAAGTTAGGTGAACTGGTGAGAGCTTTCAACACTTGTCTTTTTACTGAAATTTCAAGTAATATATCCAGACAACAAAAAGGTTTGAGCCATTTCCCCATGGGAACTGACACTTGTATTTAAAACTCGTTTTGTATTGCTGCTTTAAGGGAACACATGTAGAACAATAGGTATTACAAAGTTTAGAATAAAGAAGTGCTATTTTTTGAGTGTATGGTATGTTGTGTCATTTTATGCCTTATAAGAAAATAAAAACCCATAACTACTTACACACTCAGATTTTGAAAACAATTATTTTCCATCACTAACAAGTTCACAAATTCTGCATAAATATTTGCAACCTTATCTCATTTTCTTCTGTGCATTTCCTAGTTTGTGAGTGGGGAACAGACCTGTAAAGAAGCTCTGTAGATGAAACTTAAGTATTTAATGCTTCAGCCTGTTGCATACAGTAGCACTGCTGGGAAGGTGTTTGGCCTTTTTTGGGTCCACCTGCCACCAAATCAATGAATAGGTATGTGGCTGATTCTGCAATCTTTATGTTATTTGATTGAAAGCTTTGTCTTAAAACTTTGGATTTACTGTAAATATTATGATGTGGAGTTCCATGTTCTCAAAAAAGTCTAAATGCCAGTCACATAACATTACTTTCTCTCAGTGGTGACTTTTAAGCATGCTGTTATTTTGCTTATTTCTAAAACATGCAGTGGGTAATAAGAGAGGCTTGCATGTGCACAAAATCAATTTCCTGATTACTGTTTCAGAAACATGAAAACAGTATACTGTTTTATTGTTGCCTTGCTTGGTTTGGTTTAGCAAGCTGCAGCCTTCTCGGAAAGCGCTGCGAGGCTGCTTAGGATAGAGTGGTGGTTCCGCTCTCCTGTAATCCTTCTGGACGGCCCTGCATGCCTGCTCCCGCTAGCTGTCGGCTCCACAACACAGTGACAGTAAAGAAGGAGAGAAGAGTCACTCCATGTGGGCCTCAGAGGAACTTTTATTGCATGGTAACAAGCTGATTCCCAGAGGCAGACAGACCTCGTGGTCTGGGAGCTTGGGAGTTTATAGGGGGAGGAGGGAGGTGGGGAAAGCACATGGACAAATGATCTCAGGGTACAGGGGTGGTACATGGGCAGAGTTGGGGTACTGGAACCAATAGGGAGAACCAGAGGGAGTGGCCAGGACTAGAGGCAGGGGAAGGGGAAGAATACAGCGCCACGTTTTATAAGTATTAGTTTTAAATTATATTAAAGAGCAAAATTTTCTATATCTTTAACTATGTGCAATTAATTGTTTACTATCTTATTATCCTCAGAAATTTTCTGGGGGAGAAGTTAAACTTTATCAGCTGTACCTCTTCACAGTTTGTGACACCTCAACACAGTTTTTCCTTTAGAAGTAAGGAAAGATAAATATTAATGCATTTCATCAGCAGATTATTATTTTTTAGTGGACTCCCTCTCAATTGAAGGTATTTGTGTAATAGTTTTCTTAATAGTAGTTGTATTAAGGCAAGATGTCAGATTAATCCCTGAATACAATTTTAGTTTATATACTGCTCGCAGTAATATTCATTTCCTATATGTTTTTTTCCTCTTCTGTATTTTCTTTCATAACCCAAAAAAACACACTTTGTGTTTTCACAATACTATGTTTCTCTGACTACTTAACTGCCTTGGCCATCCAGGCATTTCTAAAGTAAAAAAAAAAAAGACAATAGCCGTTGCTTTTCCTGGGATTTTCTTTTTTCACACTTGTGTTTGCTGAAACTCAGCATTTAGAGATTATGAAACAGAATAAGAAAATCAAATCAGTTAAAACTAGATACCTGCTTTTTTCCTCCTGGTCTTTTTCTTATAGAAATGATAAATGCCTGAGAAAGTGATTGGTTCATATGTGTATGTCAAAATCTTATAGGGCCAGAAGGAGTACAATGGAAGTAGCATAATTTTATATTTATACTAGTTGTGCAACTTCAGGATTTTCTTTTATTTTAAGAATCCTTGGATCCCAAGAACCTGATGGGAGTTCAGATTTTGGGTATCTTCTTCTCTGTCTCTCAGAATGACTCTTTAGCATGAGTAGTTTCAGACTTTATTGAGGATTCTGTCTCTGAAGAAATTTTTCAGGTCAAAGCATTTGTTAATTATTTGCTTAATGGTACTATAAATTGCATCTAAGACTACTCTTGGTGAAAACAGGTTGTCAGTAAGCATTGTTTTCCCTGAGGACTTCAAGATGATCATGCTTTTTGTTTCCTCATATGATTAAAGTCATGAAGTTTACATCATGGACAGGTTTCTGTCTGGTAAGGTATGAGTAGCATGTACCATACATTCCTGTGTGTTCTGCCTTGATTTGTGGTGCAAGCCACTGCTGTTTTATCCTTTCTGTGAAATAGGTATGTATTCTCTCAGAACTGAGAGAAAGACCCAATCCAAACTGGGTAGGTAGATATAAGTGATACAGGAGAAGAAAAAAGTTTTGAAGATGAAATCTGTAAAATCTTTTGGTGTGTGACAGATGTGGGATGTACTCCTGGCCTTCTCTGCTAGTTTCCTATTGTACACAAAGAGAAATGTTTAGATATCTCAAAAGTCCTTAGAAGCAGGAAACAGGGTACTTCTAATAAGTAAAATTGGATTTCATGTAAATATTAATAACACAAGAGACATGGAATGGAGCTTATTAGTCCTTAGAAGCTTAGCCAAACAGATGGATTCTGCGTTTATACTAAAAGGATACAAGCGGTATAAAAGTCAAGTGATTTACTGAGAAAATCTTAATACACTAGACCTCAAATTTCACCACATCAGGAGCTCTGTCAAGGCTTCATTACTTTCGTTTATTAGAAATGAAGAGTTTAAACCTCAGTGTAGCTTACTTTCACCATTTATTTACTTGTAATAAACAAACCATGTTAAACCATGAGACCAGTAGACCCCTGAATTGTTGAACATCCCATTAAAGAGATATTTTTTAGTATTCTAGAAAGATTTGGGGAAATTCATTTTAATGAGAAACATAAAGCTGCTGAAGTGTGGTAAGGACAAAACATTTTCTTGGTCTAAATCTAATTTATAATTGTGTAGATTTTATTCCAAGTGCTTTTTTCTCCTTCCTTCCTTCCTTCCTTGATAAAATCCTGCCTCCATATCAGTAACATTTTGTGAATGCTTATTTTCAAGACTGTGGAAACTATATTGAGATTCACACATGTGAAATGAGTTTCATGTCTTGTAGTTAAAGGAGTTATAAAGATCCATGGACCTTGAAGTGCTGTCACAGTTTTAACTGAGGATTACTGCCCAATTCAGATTATGTCATTAAGACAGAGGAACAAGAAGAAGTTCACTTTGTTTTTTAGTTGTCTTGTAATTGCTTTGTGGGAACGTGAAGAGCATTTTGCCCTACTTTGTAAATTCCACTGCTCTAAATAATTTTACATGGTAAATATATCCACCATTACACTGTTAGAACTGAACAGAACTATTTTAAAGAGATGGATGAACACACAAGCAAATTGGATACTGTGTCTGTCCTTGCTAAACTGTCAGTGGTAATTAAAAAAGTACACTAACATTTCACTTCTTTATAAACAAATCTGGTTTGGCTGCTGTGGAGGACTTACTATGTCACTTTTTTTGTTGTTTTTTTTACCCAAAACATAGCATCAATGTACACAATGGAGTATTTCAAATAAAGAATCCCATTGAAAAGATTTAACAATTATTAACTGAATTATGTTCACTACCGGGTCAAAAGCATATTTTCACAATTTTGTGCCAAAGTTGCTTGATGCTGAAAATTGATGAAATTCCCACCTAAATAAGTAAAAAAATCACTGATTTTTGAAAATTTGTTACTTTTTTATACAATTTTTGAGCAAAGTTCAACATTTGAGAACTGACAGGATTAATTTTAAATAGACACAGATGTTTTTTGTCCTATGTGCACCCATTCTACATGGTTTTGTATTGTATTATGATTTATTAGTGTTTTTCCAGCACTGCTTTTACTATTACAGCAGTTACAGTAATTGGTTAAAAGTTTTCTTTTGATAGAAAACTGCAGCACTTTGCATTGTTGCTGTTGCTGTGACAGTGGGAAGAACACTGTTTTCTGTCATGCAAACAAGCTCTTCTTCAAATATCTTTCATTTCTCTCCACAGTCTTTATGCCCATACCCATTAGTAGAAGTGGCATATTTATTCTATCACTGTGTTAACATAATAGTATATTCATCTTAGTGAGGGAGCTAAATGCGTTTGGATTCATCATTACTTCTATCCAACTAGCATCTGAATGTGTTTGAAATTACTGGGATTATTAAATTATTAATTTATAATTATATTAATATTTATATATAATATTAATTATTTGCAATTAAAGGGTTCATTAGTATTACCAATATCACCATTTTTTAAAAGTATCTGTTATGTGTAGATACTTTTAAGGTCAGTTGTTTATTCGGGAGAAGAATTCAGAAGCCAACAGACCCTTGCTTAATTCTGTTGAAGATACTCTAATATGTATATAGCAGAGGTTACAGGTGGCCATCTGCCACTATGCTTAGCTTGTACAGTTCACATTTTTCAAATGTATATTGTACTGCATTAGAGTTGGCAATTATATTCTTTTGTGCAGCAGAGGAAGGGTCTTTGCAGCACTTCTTTTACCGCTTTTTTTAATGCATATCCGGCTATTTTATCTTTTCTCATCCATTAAATTAATATTTGGCTGTAACGCAACAGCACACCCATTTACTGATGGATTAGGTGTGTTAGCAGTGTCTTAGAGTTTAGGAGTAGAATCATAGAACCAAAGAATTGGGTTGGAAGGAACCTTTAAAGAGCATCTAATTCCAGGCCCCCTCCCATGGGCAGGGACAACTTCTCTTAGGCCAGGTTCCTCAAAGCCCCATCCATCAATGGGGTTTCATCATATAAATCTGGTGAATAATCTTTTAAAATTTTTCAGTTCAAATTTGAAAAGTTTTTGAGCCCAGAAAGGTTCTTTCCTCCTTCTCTGCCTTTTATTACCTCCCCTAGCCTTTACTTTCGTCTCTTTTCTGTTACCCATACTTTTCATCTTCACAATCCCTTAATCTGTGCTTTTTTTCTCACTTCCTTTGTTGCTGTTTCCTTCCTTCACTTTGCAATTTTTATCCTTTTGATATATTAGGGATTTATATTTAATATATTCTTTCATTTTTCATTTTTCCCCTTAAGCAGATTATCCATGGCCTTCACCTAATTTAAAAAAAAAATCCAACTTTTTTTTTCCTTCTTCTGGTAACGTAGTAAGTTCATCCTTTCTCTTTGCCATTGTGGCATTTGGTTTGGTTTGGTTTGGTTTTGGTTGGGTTTTTTGGTTTTGTTTTTTTTTTTTTTTTTTTTTTTTTTTTTTTTGTCTATTTTGGTTGGTTTGTTTGTTGGGTTTTTTTTTTTGGTGGGTTTTGTTTTTTGGGTCTTTTTTGTACGTGTATAAATGAGGGGTTCCTCTTTCAGCCATGTTCTAAGAGGTCTGCAATCAGGCTTCCCTGTATTTTACTCTTTATTATGCATTCTTATTGGTAAACATTGATTTCTCTATTATTTCCTTACACCTTTTCTGCTGTCTCAGGCATCTTTGTCATCATGCATCACTCTCATTCCTCATCCAGTTTCTCCCTTCCTGAACTTATTAACTTTACACTTTTTTGGTTGTATTCCTCCTCCTTTTTTTTTTTTTTCTTTTCTCAAATGCTTTTTCAGTTAGTCTCTTCATACCTATCCATCCCTTCCTTCTTCTGTGCTCATCTACGCATTCTGAGTTTCAGTGTACCAGCCTAGCAAAAATACCGTTATTGAAAGTCATGTTCTTCTAACCACATCAGTTCTCTCTTTAAATCATATTGTGTTAAATCTTTTACCTTCCAAGTTAAGTTTCTTCTCTATCCCTTCCAAACCTTGCTGTAGTTTCTGATCTGTGAATCTCAGCATCATGTGCCAAATATCTCCTAATTATATGTTGCTTCACTCTTGTTTTAGCTCCCTCTGTTAGCCTAAGGTTTGGTCTCCATCAGTTCTGTCTTTCAAAACAACGTCCCATTTACTCTCAACTATGGGCTTTCCTGTTTTCTGAGTACCTTACTTCAACCTCAGAAAAACATGTCTCCTTCAACCCCACTGAATCACAGAATACCTTCTAATTTGTTTGTCTTCCCAGTAAGAACTGCGTGCTTTCTTTACTGAAGCTGTATGCCTCCTGTGAAAGGTGGTCTGAGAGCTGATTGTAAAGAGCTGATGTAAAAATGCAGTGTTGTGTAAAGGGTGATTAATATTACTATGAATTAGTATTATTTCAGACAAATTTAGAAATCCTAAGATACTTAGGCTTTGTGCTTTTCATCTCACCATTTTTGGCTCTCACCTTGTAATGTACTTTCCGCTTCACTAAAGGTATGATAATGAGGCATGCATAATTGAAATGAAAATCTCTTCAGAACCCTTTCTGATTGAATCTGTTGAGAATCATAATCAAGCACTCCTGAAGTTACAGAAAACTAGTGTATTGATGTGCAGCAAAGGTCTGGGCTCTGCGTGAGTTGCTTACCCAGCTGACATGCTGTCTTTTGAATTATTATAGTTTAAAAAAAAGTATCAGGGATACACTAATGGGCTATAAAAGAAACCAATAATCTTGTGTATGCAAGATGAAAGAGCTTTATAGATGAAGTAATTAAATGACAGTGGTAGTTATTGGATGCATCTTGTGTACAGAAATGTTCTCCAAAGGAGCAGGAAATCCACAAGAACATGGAATCTTTATTTTTAATACACCCACAATTTTCTCTAAAGATGCATTTTTCCCTGTTTTAAATACTTATGCACTTCCATTGCATTTTGAAGCAATTAATTCCTGACTTTTGGGACAGTGTTTCATGATGCCAAAGTTTTAAATTCTCATTACAAATAATTTTTCTGACAAGTTTTGTTTAGGAGGATTCTTTTGAACAGATGATTTCTTTCTCTGAATTATGGATATTACCAAGTTCTATAATATTTGCCTTTTTTGACTGAATAATTACATATGTAGATAATGTGAAGTAGAAATATGTATAAAATATTAATAAGAAAGCCAGGGTGTAAAAAGTTAAGAAATGGCAACATGTTTCTCTGTGTAAACTTAATACATCTTCCAGCCATATTTGTGTGGATAAAACTTCTATTTTCATGATGATCTTTTGAAAACCAAAGTGTCTCATTGGATCTGACATAAGATGTTTTTGACCTTATTGCTCTCTACAACTACCTGAAATGAGGTTGTAGCCAGGTTAGGGGCGGTCTCTTCTCCCAGGTAACAAGTAACAGGACAAGAGAAAATGGCCTCAAGTTGTGCTAGGGGAGGTTTAGATTGGATATTAGGAAGAATTTATTTACTCAAAGGGTTGTCAAGCATTGGAACAGGCTGCCCAGGGAACCGGGTGAATCACCATCTCTGGAGGTATTTAAAATCCATGTAGATGTGGCATGTGAGGACATGGTTTAGTGGTGGATTTGGGAGTGCTGGGTTTATGCTTGGACTTGATGACTTAGAGGTCTCTTCCAACCTAATCAATTCTGTGATTCTATCATTCTGATTCTTACAAGTCTGTGTGCTGTGTATTTCTGCTAAAATGAAGGCATGTCCATTTTCTATGGAAATGCCTAAAGAAACAGTTCTGATGTAAAATCCAATTTACTGCTTGGTTCCCTGTGTTCCTGGATGTTATAATACATTATCTCAATTTCTAGGAAAGTGTTTTTAGCATTAGGGAAATTATTTTCTCAGTTTCACTCTTGGAATGACATTTTTTATAGCTGAAATTTTCCAATGGAAAAAAACAAGGAATATCCAGAAAGATCCACTACATTTTTTGTCTGCATTATTCTCTGTGTTAAAATGAGTACAAATGCTCTGCGTTATAATTGTATTCTGGGTTAACTTGGATTTAATACAGATCCTTCTGTTACAGACAGACTTTTAAGACAAGGACTGCAGCTCTGGATGTCATCCAACTTTTGCAGTTAATTAGGGCTGTAGACAGTGTTCTAAATTTTGAATCTCAGTTGTATCTGTAGTGCTGCTTCTCCTGTATCTGAAAGAGGTTTGGCTATTGACAGAAGTCTGTTGACTGAGACTCTATCTAGAAAGCCTGAAATTATATCTGTGAGCTGAAGGATTATTTTAAAGAAATGGAGGCCTCTTGAGTCTGTCTCTGCAGCATAGCACTGCATACTGTCTTTTTTTCCAGGAAAGTATTTTTCTTTTATTTCCCATTATTACAGACAGGAACCTTGGTGTCTTTTCCATGTAAGGCCAGTCTTAAGACTGTCAGCTTTCCGGAAGCCACAGTTTTTCTGCTGTTCATTTGCTCTTTTGTCATGTTTATAATTGTTTTCTGGAGTTTTAATTTTAAAGGTTGTAATCTTTATGATCTGGGGTAGTTATAAATATTAATATAAAATACATGCCATACATTTTTTTGCCCTCTTTTCAGTTCGTTAGCAGTCCTTAAGGATAATTTTTACACCATCACCCACTGTAGGATCTGTCTTCCCTTTCTGACTTCTCACACACTGTATTAATTTCCAAGTCAAACCATGGCATGTTCTTAGCTGTCACTCTGTCTTTGAGCTTCCTTCAGTCGTCATGAGGGTTGGTGTGATAAGTCATGCCCCAGTCATACATTTTTCAATTACGTTTTTTAAATTGACATTAATCTGATTCTTTCTTTGTCCAAGCATTTTTATAGAAGTGGCATAATACTGTGTAATATGTAGTAGAATATTAAGGCATTTTCTAACCTTTTTAATTAAGTTTTATATAAAGGAATATTAATTATGGAGAAAAAAAAATGAAGATTGTAAATTCAGATGTAGGAAAATCATAAATAGTCATATGAGGAAACATACAATACTGACAGTGTGCCTTCTTAAGTGCATCTGATACAGAAAATGGAGAGTTGAAGTTCAAAAGCATGTCTTTTAAAATAACTGTGAGAAACACATAAAATACTTGACTATTCCACCATCAGTACAATGTTCTACTTATTAAATGTTAAACATTGTAGTGTTTTGCTGTCCTCCGTGCTCAGTGTTCAATGTACTTCATTGGTAGTTCCCAATTACCTATACCAGCAAATTACTTTTTTTCCAGTGGAGGCAAGCATTTGTTGGATTCCCTTCCAGCCTTGCAAATTTTCACCCACAGTGACTGCAGAACTACTCTTAATTTCTATTGGTTCTTACTGTATATTTAGTAGTAATTTTATTTTAGTTTTGATTATCTAAGATTATGATAGAGACAATTTTTTAAGGAGAGATACTATAAGCCATGTTGTTATTTAAAAAACAATCTAAAAGGGCAGCAGATGACTGTGGAGCAAATCAAGAATTCCCGTTTCCCTCTCAAGTATCCTACAATGCCGAGACTATTGTATTTTTCAATTCCAGATTCTGATTAATTAATTAAAATTAATGGTTAGAAGGGAGAAGGAGAATGGGAGCCATAATCACAGCAGAGAAGCAAAACTTAGGAAGATTAGTTGCAAGGCAAATGTGTCAAATTAAAGCAGTGTATTTTGAGTGAAAGGAAAAGCTGTGGGAAGTGAACAGACATATCTGATGGAGAATACTGCAAAAGCCAAAGGCTGAAATGTGAGCATTCAAATAATGAACGATTCTATTTAGGATACAAGTGTATGGATAAAGGCTAAAAAAAGCATACTATTATTATTATTGCTAACAAAGAAAGATGACATATTTATTTTACACTGTGGGGAGGTTTTATAGATGTCACTTCAGGAAACCTTATGTTAGTAAAATGAGGAAGAATGTTGGTAACTCTTGCCTTGAAAAAAGAACAGGTGCTTTGTAGAAAGTGAAAACATAAAGCTCTCTGTGTCCATTATGTTTCTGCCCTGCTGTAATGCATAAACTAAGGGCTTACAATCTGTGTCTGTCTCTCTTATCAAGGCAAGAAAAAAATGTGTGAGAAATGGATATATATATAAAACTGTTAGGACATAGTGGCCAAGACAGAGGAATAAATATCATGCCTATAATTTTGGTTGTACAAATATTTCAGGGATTTTTCTGTACTAGGAGAACCAGAGCCATACATTTTGTGATAAATTTCTAAGTTTTACTGCAAGTTTAGTCATAATGATTTTTTCAACATTTAATTGAGCTGCTGGATCCCAAGAGTAGACTATAAGAAACTATAGTCCTCAGTGCTGTAGGAGCTTGTCTTTATGCCAACATGAGCCTTTGCTGTGTTGGTCTGGAAGATGCGTGTGATCAGCTAAAAAGGCCATTTCTGCACTCTAGGGCTTAGTGTGGGAAGACCTAATGGTTGTGCTTATTTCCATGCCATCTGTCTTTAGTCTTAGGAATGATGAATAAAATAAATGAGAACAATATACTGGAAACCTGCACATGCTAGTGGAGCTCAGATGGATAAAAAGGGCTAGTCTGGTAAGTGACTGCTTGTCAGGCATGGAAACCTAATGTTGTACCTATGTGTTTTATTTATGGGGGTTTTGTTTGTTTGTTTTGTTGAGTTTTGCTTTGTGGCTTTCATGTTTGTTTGATTCACTGGTGCAGTCTTTTTTGTTTTGTTTGCTTTGCTTTTTGTTGGTTTTTTTTTTTTTAACTTACTGGGTTAGAAAGGAGTTGTCTGAATGCTTGGACTTTGCATTTCTTTTGTGTCTGGAAAGAATTGTATCTATTGAAGCAGTTGATGTTGTGTAGGCATGTGGGATCTAGAGAAGAATGAAAATAAAAGTTAACTTTTTGGGGTACAGGAATAAAGAAAAAAACTAAAAAGCTTTGGGTTTTTTTATGAGTTAATAATGCCAACCTAGTAAATGACAGCTATACTGAGGTAAAAACCAATTTTTACTCTTAGAAAAGACTACTGCCAATGCCTAGTAACTGATTCTTTCCACGTACTCTGACAGAGAAAACTGCAAACTAAATATCATATTACAAGATAATATGGTTTCCTTTGAATCAATGGAATAATTGAAACCATTGGGGTTAAAGTTTTCTGAAGCAAAGCTTATAGAATCCTTTCTGAGCTATTTAAGCAGAAAATCAGTCTATTGACATCTTGGTCCTTCCCTGTTCCTCTGGGCTCTCATGCTTTGTTCCACTTTATATACTTAGTGCTGCTGTCTTTGTCTGCATTCCCCACTTAGTTCATTCCTTTTGATGTGCCTCTTATGTCTTTAGGAGAAGTCTCTTCTTATGTACTAAATTTTCACCTAAAATCTCCTTGAAAACTTACTGCTTTGGGGCTTATGGTAAGCTCCTGAGGTGACTGGACTGAGCAAAAGAACCTTGAGTGTGTAAGCTAGAAAATGCTTGGAGGACAATGGCTGTCATTCTCCAGCAGCTGCCCAACTGAAAAGAATACACAAACTTAAAAATTTTCATAAAGCAGCAGCCTTGGAAGAAATTCAGATTGCCAGGCAGGAGCCAAGTAAAGATATAGCACTGTAACAAGATGGTGAGTTGGAGGAAAATGAATCCCAGGATTAACAAGCTGCAGAATTTATGCTTAGTGAACTGTTAAAAACCAGTGAAGGAGGAAAATGAGAGCTATCAACAGCTGCAGAGTATGAGAAGCATAAGAAAATGAGAGGTGCAGGCACATAGGATGGCTTAAACAATTACATTTTGGAGTGGAAAAGGTTGGAAACATTCCTTTTCAGTTTTTAATTAGACAGACTCTGATTTGAAAATTGAAATAAAGTAATCACGAAAAGCTGTGAGAGTCTGGTGTCTTCTGAAAAGTCAATTAAAGATTCCTGTGGCTAATGTGCAAATTTGAGATACTCCTTCCTAAAATGGTAGAAGGAAGACACTGAAAATATTACCTAGGTGGCCAGCTTTATCATGATCCACGTCTACACCAGTACACCAAGTGTGGCAAGGAAGAAGTGCTTACGTGTGAAAAGGGGCAGTTACTTTATAGTCCATGCCAAATTAATTTGCAGTAAAATAAAAGATATAGAAAACAAAATCCTTTTCAAAAGTGAAGTGAAAATGAGCTGCATTAACAAATTGTAACCCACTGAGTACTTCAGTGCATTTTACAAATCTCATCAAGCAGTGCTTTCATACTTGTATTATAAGCAATTATGAATCCACAATCTCCTGCCATACGTTAATGGTTGGAGCAAGAGATTGTGAACATGCTGGTGAATACATTGTATTTTGGTTCTATTTTTTGTATTCAAGTAGTTTAATTAGCAAAAGGGGTATGTCTTCTGGGAAAATGTGTTACTTAGTGTGCTATATTGATGAAAACATTTTGAACTCACTAGATATCTTAATTGGTTTGAGTCTTATTTCTTTATTCAATCACATTGTCTTAAAAAATTTGGAAGTTGTTACAACAGTGCACTAGTTAGCACTTTCTCAATAGGTTAGTTTTCATGCTGAAAAACAAATGGAAGTTTGAAAGTAGTAATGGCAATACTTAGCTTGTTTTTTCTACTGTTGGTTTACCACAATACCAACCAACGTTTCTGGACAGAAAGGTGTTCATGTATGCTGGACAGTGAATATCATAAAGTCATAAGATAAGGTGAGTTGGAAGGGACTCGTCAGGATCATCAAGAATAACTCTTGGCCCTGCACAGGACATCCAGAGCATGACACCATGTGCCTGAGAGAGTTGTCCAAATGCTTCCTGATCTCAGACAGGCTGGTGTTGTGACCGCTTGCCTGGGGAGCCTGTTTCAGTGCCCAACCACCCTCTGGGTGAAAAACTTTTTCGTGATGTCCAACCTAAACCTCCCCTAACTAGCTTCATGCCATTTCTTCGAGTTCTGTCAGTAGTTATGAGAGTGAAGAGATTGGTACCTACCCCCTCCTCTTCCCTTCTCAAGGAAATTGTAGACTGTAATGAGGTCTCCCCTAAATCTCTTCTCCAGCCTAAAAAAAGTCACCTCAGCTGCTCCTCATAACACTTCCCGCTCCAGACTTCACCATCCTCATGGCCCTCATTTGGACGCTTTCTAATATCTTGATGTCTTTCTTAAACTGTGGTGCCCGAAAGTGCCCCCAGCAATCGAGGTGAGGCTGCCCCAGTGCAGAGCAGAGCAGGACAATCCCCTCCCTTGCCCAGCTGGCGATGCTGTGCCTGATGCCCCCCAGGACAGGGTTGGCCCTCCTGGCTGCCAGGGCACTGCTGATTCATGTTCAACTTTCCACCAACCACGACCCCCAGGTCCCTTTCTGCAGCACTGCTCTCCAGCCTCTTCCTCCCCAGTCTATTCAGACAACCAGGGCTACCCTCTCCCAGGTGCAGAATTCTGCACTTGACCTTAATTTGTTGAGGTCTCTCTGCAGGGCCTCTCTGCCCTGGAGGGACTTGACAGCTGCTCCCAATTTAGCATTGGCAGCAAATTTCCTTAGTATTCCTTCAAGTCCTGTGTGCATGTGGTTAATGAAGATGTTGAAAACAACTGGGCTAAGGATGGAGCCCTGCAGAACCCCGCTAGTGACAGGTCACCAGTCTGATGCTATCCTATTCAGTATAACCCTTTAATTTTGAGAATCTGCTCTCCCTACACTCAGACTGCACAGAAAACCCTGAGACTCTGAATTCAGTGTATTACACAGTTGTTAGGACCTTGCATGCAAGCCTTTGAGAGTGAGCAGCTTTGGCTGCTATTTGAACTAGCTATCCAGAAGTCCTAGAAAGCTGACCTGAATATTCCAGCTTCCAAGAAGAAAAAAGAATATGCACAACAGTTTTAAGTGATTTACTGAAAACAGAGAGTGCTGCAAAGAATTAGTGAGTAATCTGTGCTTCTCAAAAGTTTCATAAAACTTTGCAGGTTAATAGAGAAAAGACAGAAATGGTGATGAGTGTGAGTTAATGAGTTTCATCTGTGAGGCAAGGCATAATAAATGTGTCTGGCAGCATATACTGTTAGGGCAAGCATTTTGAATTAGATTCGGGTAATGATGTGTAGTTGCCGATGAAATGAACATATTCATTGAAGAACTGTAGCCGAAATGTAGAATGCAATCTGTAAAAAGACCTATTATAAATCCACTGGTTTGAGATCTATAAAATGAATATTAAGGAAGTATTTACTGCAAATGTTGTACTTATTCATTACTATGTAGGTGGACACTTAAAGTGCACTATATAGCACTCATTTATGCAGTTATTGGTACAATTTGTACAGTAGTCTGTTGAAATCTTTCATGATGCAGACGTGGTGAGAGAGTATCTGAGACCAAATTCAAGTATCTGCTTTGAGCCTCAGATTCTTAAATTCTGCAAGATCAAACAAGAGTCAAGAGTGCCATAATAAAGCAAATTGTAACAATGAAGTCAGAAATTAACTTGGAACATGAATAAAAATTCAGACATAAGAAATATAAAAATAAAACCAAACTAGTCAGGGTTGGACAAAGGAGAGGATAAAAGAGTATAAATCCAAGCTTGATTTAAATAGAATTATTGCAATTTATACTGAAAAAAACTTTTGTAATTCTTTCTGCTTGTGACAGTCTTTGCAAAAAATAATTGCACTGTCTAAATTAACGTAATCAATCAAAGATTAATTATGTATTATCAGATAGTCTGCTGCTAGAACTGTGTGAATTTATTGTTCAGCATTGGTTCTTGCCAGAACAACTTTCCTTTTCTTTATTAAAACATAAGTGAAAAGTTGAGTTGGAGTTTGCTGATGGAGAATTCCTGAAATCTATTTACATTTATTTTTACCTCCTAGATTAGTTGATTTTAAATTGTTTAGCTCTCAATACACGTGTAAGTGTGAGAATCCAAATGTATTCTAGAATTTACTGGCTTGGCTTTTTTTTTTTTTTGTGTGGGAAGTTGAAGAAACAACACAACCTGTGGTTGAAGGTTTGGATGAGTTTTTTAAATGTTTTTCAATCACTATAATTTGAATTTTCTTTCTGTTTACCCAATCAGTCTTTTTGAGTCCTTGCAGGTAAGTGGGGAAAAAAAATGGATTACATTTCACCAGAAAGCTGCTCATTACTGGTTATGAATTCTGCTGAATTTAAAATCTTATTTATAAGGAAGGCTAGCAACATTACTGGTGCTATGGAAGATTAGATTTTGTCTCTGATTCCTCAGAAACTCTTCTTGCACAGACTTAAATATGCAACTTTATAAGCTGTATCACAAAGAATTGGCAAAAAACTGCATTGTGCTGAAGCAAGCAGTCTCAGCTCCAACACTTTTACATTTTTGAGGAATGGTTCTGAAATCATAACAGCATTCTTCTTGTTTTGTTGAGCTGTTTAAAATAAAAAAGGCCCCATATTTTTGCCATCAGTACTGATTTATCATAAATGCTCCATGTTGGTATCCTATCCTTTATCTGTAAGAAAAAACAATGGATCCTTTGCTGAGAGAAGAGTGACTGTTCTTCTCCATACCTACACTTGAGCTCACACATATTCATAAATTCGTAAGATAAAAAAAAAAACCCCTGTGTAGAGATTCATGTGCATGTCTACATGCATTCTTTTTTTTTTTCCCCTCTTTCTTAAATATTAAGATTGGTTCTGTTTTCTTACCCAGTTTTCATTATTTTTAACAAAGCCAGTGGGCTGTTTGTACCATGTACTCTATAATGTAACATCTACAATTTTAATGATAAATATCTGTGCAGATATGTTAGATGACTGTGAGAAAAATGCTTCATATTCTTCATACTGTCTCCCATCAGCATATTCTAGCCACCTGAACTTACCTGGCAGACATGATGAAGACTTTATGTATCTTTGAGTGTATTTTCCTTGTGGTATTAAGTAATGTTCAGGTTCTTTTTAGTAGGGTAGTTAGTGAGTTTTTTTGATTAGTGTATCAGCACTATTAATGAGCTGCTATTGAGTACCACTAAAAATGCATTATTATATCTGTTATAATTTTCACTTAAAGTCTCAGTAACATATACCTATTATCATTTTGATCTTCTCTTAGAGTCTTAGTCACATACTGTGAAATAATTGGTGTTCAGTTTCTTCATGTTTAGCCTCTACCATAGGAAGAATTTCCTATCTCCATTTAAGATATATTGATCAGTGGGAACTACATTATTTCCATTGACTTACTGGGTTTTGGTTTAGGATCGAAACATTATTCCTTCAGGATATACAGGATTGAAGTAAAACACATCTATCCCCTGGAGAGTGCATTGCTAATGATGATGATGATGATTACAATAATAAATACTAAATAATGTGATTCCTATAAATCCCCTAAGTCATCTGAAGCCAATTCAAGTCAAAGTAACTGACAAAGATCTATTTATTCAGTGTTTGAAATAGAATAGCTCATCTCTACATAAACAATGTAAACTAACATTCAGGATAAAGTATTTATCAGTGTTTTCCATCTTGAAAGCTTTTGCAAGCCTATCAGAAAGGCTTCTGAGAGCTTTTGCAAAACCTGTCTTGAGAGCTTTTGCAAGCCTATCGGCAAACCCATTGTGAAAAGCCTGATGATTCTTTGGAGGCACTGTATCAGCACTGGTTGCCCTGGGCTGCAGCCAGCTTGAGCTTCCCAGCTCTCAGTTTTGGAAAATTCAATTAAATTGTTGATGGTCCATTAGCATTAGGAAGTTCTATCCCTTGAAGATGCCAAAAACTTTGGTAATATAATGTTAGTAACTTAAAAAGGCAGGAGGGGAAATGAAGTGGTTTAGGTCTCCTCACTGAAAGTGAAGTAGATTCAGTGGTTGTGATCTAAATTTGGCATTTGTTCTGTAAGTTTCCTTTAGGCATCAGTATGGCAAAAGACTACTCACAGTGCCTTTCTATTTATTGTTTATATGTCTTTATTTTTATATTTTATAGTGTATTTATATTTTGTATTTTAAATTCAAGCATCAGTCCATGTTAAATCCTATTCTACATTTAGCCATTCAGGAGGTATTGTGGAAGCCCTGGGCAGAAACAAAAAGGTCAAGTTTAAAGGTGGATTCCATATTACTCCTTAGTGCAGTCTGAAGTATAGAATCATAGAACTACAGAATGGTTTGGGTTGAAAGGGATCTTTAAAGTTTGTGTAATTCCAACCCCCTGCCATGGACAGAGACATCAATTTGCTCAAAGCCCCATCTGGCACTGAACACTTCCAGAGATGAGGTATCCACATCTTCTTTGCGCAACTTGTTCCAGTGCCTCACCACAGTCACAGTACAGAATTTCTTCCTTATATGTAATCTAAATCTACACTCATTTTAAAAACATTACCTGTTGTCCAATCCCTGCAGGCCCTTGTAAAGTCTGTCTCTGCAGCACTGACTCCTCTGTAGAGGAGCTAAGCCTAAGATCTTTTATCCCTTACTCTCTTGGAGTCACATCCTGTGGTTGACAAGACAACAGTTTATTGGGCTACTTCCTACAGTGACACAACACCACATACACTATAAGAGATTAAATGTGCCCAGGCTTCAGGCATGCTGTAGGGTATCCTGTCATTCTGTGGATTCAGTTTTCTCTTTTAAACATGCTTAAGGCTGAATCTTCATTAAATAGTAGCAGAGAGCAGCTGATGTTCTCTGTTGATCTTCAATAGTTCTTTTCGATATTCCCTTGTTTCAAAATGCATTGCAAATTGCAAAATACTTACCTTTGTTGGAGAACATCGGTAAGTAATGTGCATGTGCAGCAAGAATGAACCTTCTTGTACCCACCTACTGGAAATTTGTTTTGTTTTCATTTATTCTGAAGTGTCTTATAAGAGTAATTTTTAGGAACATTATAGTGATTTAACAGGGCAACTTCCTATGTATCCAGCGATAGAGATCTGTGGAAATGCTGCTTACTTAGGAAGAAAGGAGCTTAAAAAAAGACTCCTGAAACCTCTGTTGTGATCTTCATGCATTCTAAATAGCTGATTTCTTGAGTCATCTCACAGTGAGAATGCTTCTGACTATGTTGTTGGGTTAAGGGAATGCGTCAAACAGCTTTCTCTCACGATGTATAAAAAACTAACATCCAAACAAAAATTCTTTCTGACAGAAGCTGTGACTTGTGTCAGAAGTGAAAATTAAATGGCAGATGGATGATTCAATCCAAAATGACATTTTAGCCTTGAGGACACACTATTTTTTTTTTTATTGTGCAGTCTGTAATTAAAAGTCAGACAACATCTCAATATCTGAATGTAGGACAGTAGAGAAAGAAAGATGCACTACTATCTGTGAAATTAAAACATTTTAAGAAGTAGGTACTGATGAGTTCAAATTTTCATTAAATTTGATATATTTACAGGTGTTGTAAAGTTAAGAGAAATAATCTATCTGGGTAAAACTCTTAAATGAGCACTTCCTTAAAACATGCATATAAAAATACATTTTAAATGTTTTCTGAATATATAATAACAAATCAGGTGGAAGATAAGTGGAAGATATATTTTCTGCTTATTTTTTTCTCACTTTTTTTCTTCTATAGGATTGATTTTCATGGTTGTTCCAGTATAAAAATTAAATTTGAAGGAAAAAAAAAATCAAGCAGTAGTAGCTAGTTAATCTCAGATATTTCCAAATCACGGTTGTTAAACTTTCTGTTGAAAATTAAGCAGTACCATACTCTTTTCCAGAGAGGGGTTAGCAAAAGAAGGGGAGAAGGAATGCAGCTAAAATAAGCAGAAAATTACCTTTTAAAAATCACCAACTAAACTCAAACAGTTCTTGTATCTATGCATTATTTATATATCAGGTTTTTTACTTAAAATGTTCATATGTAAAAATGTTGATCAGAACAGTACACAAACTGTTTTGGAAGATTAGTTTTCTATTTTTTAAAGCTTCTAGGCCTAAATCCTTATGATTCTCAGTTTTGTGTGAAAACTTAAATGCTGGGTTTTTAATCGTACAATTTTGAGCTCTAATGCAGCTGTAAGCTGTCCACAAAGGCAGCTGCTGTAACAGTTCTAGACTGAAGCAAAACCAGAGATACACAGTATTCTTTTCCCATGAGCAGGTTCATTCTGTGTTCATCATTTAAAGAAAACTCCAAGTGCATTTGTTAAGTCCAAATCCTGCATTTTAAGTCCAAATCTTGTGCTAGATTATAAAAGTGTTTCATATGTGAAAACATCGATTGTGTTAAAAAGCTACTGTAGTTAATTGGTACACCAAACTATATGTGCTAACCTATTTGTACTAAATATATTACATTTCTAGTTCTCCATGTGATGCCATGATGATTTTTTGCCTTTTCTTTTATACCCCTTTTTATATACCTTTTTATAACTTTTGTATTCTTAGTGTTTGTAGCCTACATTCTTAGACTTATTTGTCAAGCTAGGAGACTAAACATCTTAGAAGTGCCGTAGTTAGGGATCAGAATGCCCCAGACCCCAAGGTCCTCTCCAGAACACATTTTGTAAACTGAGATAGAACCATCCAGGGGAAGGTTCCTTGGGGAGGAGGAGCTCACTCGAGCCTCTCACTGGGGAATTTTTGATAGGTATGCTAATTAGTAAGACCTATAATATTATACCAGATCTTTTGGGGGTGGGCATTGTGGTGTGCATTTCGGCGCATTCCACCTGGACGTGGTGGTGCACCTAAGGATCCTTAAAATAAATACCGAGGTAAAACCCCTTTTTCCCTTCTAGCTGTGTGTTTGATTCTTGATTTTAAGACCGGGAAAAGGCATTACTTGCAACAGTTCTCAGTATCACATTTAACAAAGAAAGTAAAGTATTATTCGCAAGGATGATGTTAAAATGGGTACATTACTGAACACAGAAGTAAATTTGGAAGGAAGGAAGAAAGGAAGGAAGGAAGGAAGGAAGGAAGGAAGGAAATAAATTACAAAATAGGGTAATTTTACACATTTCTTTATCTGTCTCTATGTATAGTTTTTAAATAATATTTATTGGCATCTGTGGGAGGTCTTGGTCATTAAAAACAGACTGACACATTTTCATTTTTGATTGCAGTGGTGTGGACACAAACATAATGAAAAGGATGACTCGCATCTTAAGGGAATGGGGGGTAGGTTGAACACATGTTTTCCAGGTCTATAATTAGGCTGAATTTGCAAAAATGTTAATTCTGCCCTACTGTGGTCAATAGTAACAGCATTTCTTGGGGATTTCAGATATTTAAATATTTCAGAACAAAAATTGTTTATCTACCTTATGTCCTATTTCTAATAAAATAGCTGAGAGAGCAGTACTCTATGATGGTTTGAGTTTCCCAGAGCTTTCCTAGCATAGATTTTTTTTTCTGTTTTCTACTCTTTCTCAGAAATATCTTGTATTCCACACATGGACATTGTCTGCATAAACACTGGCTGTAGAATAGTTTTGATTGGAGTGTCTCTTCCCTCTTAATTATTTTCATTATTAGTAGCTGTACATGTGAAAAGTACAATGAACTGTGTCATATCCAGACAGTACATGGTTTTGTCTGTTGTCTTTTTGGCTGTTCTGAAAATCTCAGTTTTTGTTTTATGTGCCCAAATCTGTCAAGTAGTAGGTGGTTTAATTTAATACTAAATTATTAAATGCTGTATTGTACAAGCCATGCAAGTTTTGTTTGCAGATGTTGACAGTGGGCCAGTCTAAAGCGGTAGCAGAAGACTGGCTTCAGGCCAAATTCTCTGCCATGGTGTAGTGGGTTGAAGCATGGTTGATAGACAAGCTCCTAAGCCAATGGCGCTTTTGTGATATGCATATTTAAAATGGGAGTGGAAGCATGAGAATTTCCCTTTGCGAGAATTTCCCTTTGTTCTGGCTCTCGTGCTGGGAGGTGGGGAGAGGCCTCTAGGCCTCTGGCCCAGGCTGGGTCCCTTCCCCCGCCTTCCCCCCTTCCCTGCCCTGGGGCAGCGGCACAGACCCCAGGTTGCTGTGGGGGAGCCGTCCCAGAGCCGCAGGCAGTTGAAAAATAGCCATGAACTGCTATTGAAAAACAGCCATGAACAGTTAAAACCACTCGGCGCGGCTTCTGGGGACCAGCGGGGCCTCCTGTCCTCCTCCACACGGCTGGTGTGGCCCTGCGCAGACCCAGCAGGAGCCGGCGGAGCCTCTCTGTGGCCAGCAGAGCTTGTACTGAACCGAAGAGGACACTAAGCAGCCAGCAGCATACAAGGGAGCAAGGCTTTCTCTAGTGTAAAGCCCGGATAAGATCACTTTCTTAACATGGCGTCTCCAGGTGAGAGAGAAGGAGAAAGTAAATCACATGAGACAGAGTCAAGATGGCGGCGGGGAAAAAGAGGTGGAGGTGCTTTTAGTGCGTAGCTTAAAAATGCTTCCTGCAGGCCGTGATAAAAACTGTAATATCACAAACTGTTTGTCTCTCAGTCCATTTGGAGTACATGGGGGGATGGAGAATTCATGTCCGGCCTATGAAGATATGAGAAATGCCTATGCCAGGCTATATAGAAGTGGTGAAAGGCTTTTAGAGATTCTGAAGAAGACAGGCTTTGTTTTCAGGCCAGAATAACTCATCCTTAGAAAGACTAAAACCTTATGTTTATGGGCCTATGACTGCAGTATGAATAGACTGTGAGATTTTCATGGGAGAGATGTTTTTCCACCTCAGCAGATTTGTTTCTGGGCGGGACTGTTGCTGGTGGACAGTTTGGAAAACAGTTAAAGCAGAAAAACCACTTTTTTCCTTAAATATTGGAGAGATTTTTAAGAAATGCAACACTGACCAAATCCCATGTTTTGTTTTTTCCCTTGTGTGGTTTTGGTGGGACGGAGCAGGGGCAGAAGAGAGGGGATTTTGCTTTGATTTGTTATTATTCCTTTTTACTTTTAATTCTGTTAGTAATAAACTTTTCTTTATACAGCAACTGTTTAAGTCTGAACCTGTTTTGCCTTGCAGTTTTCTAGTTTTCCTCAATAATCTTTATTTCCCCTTATGAAAATCACAGATTTCACGGGGCTTGGTGCCTAGCCAGCTAGAACCACGATACACAGCTTAATGAAAACCAAACTGAAGATTTCCGGATACCTCTTTGGAGCTTCATTGCAGATGGCTAATCTTACCCTATGTGATTAACTTCAACAGCCTCCTATCAAGTAGAATGGAATCTAGCAAAAATATGTATTTAGGACATAAAGATGTAAGAATCAGTACAGCTTAATTAGCCCTGCACCTACTTTATCCAATTAGTGTTACTGGAGCAGTGTTTGCCAGCAAGTTTCTCGGTGATTAAAATGCTGGATGCTAGAATATTTGGCTCAAGCTTCTCTAGTGCTGGCAATTCTTGTGGCAACCAGTGGTCACACAAAGTTCCTAGGTACATTGTCTAGGTGACATACACACCTGAAAAGATCACAACTTCAATATGCTGCTGTAAAATAAAGAGATAGAGCTCCCTCATCCCCAGAGAAACTCTGGCTTTCGTTGTTATGACTTTCAGTGATCGTACCACTGAAAAGGACCTCTGAGCCCGTGAGTCATTAAATGGTGCAGAACTTTCCATTTCATGTAGCAGAAATTTTGCAGAGTCTGGGACTGGTCATAGATGAATGTCAAGGATTCTCTAAAGCATTGTCTCCTAGCATCATCTGAAAGACCTCCATGGCAAATAAAGTCCTGATGACTTTAAAAAAAAAAAAATTTTTTTTTTTGGATCATGTTCTTTAAAACTTATTTAGATTTTAGATCTATCTTGTGCTGATGCCATGATGATTTTTTGCCTTTTCTTTTATACCCCTTTTATATACCTTTTCATAGCTTTTTGAATTCTTAGTGTTTGTAGCCTACATTCTTAGACTTATTTGTCAAGCTGGGAGACCGAACATCTTAGAAGTTTCATAGTTAGGGGTCAGAATGCCCCAGACCCCAAGGTCCTCTCCAGAACACATTTTGTAAACTGAAATAGAACCATCCAGGGGAAGGTTCCTTGGGGAGGAGGAGCTCACTCGAGCCTCTCACTGGGGAATCTTTGATAGATATGCTAATTAGTAAGACCTATAATATTATACCAGATCTTTTGGGGGTGGGCATTGTGGTGTGCATTTCAGCGTATTCCACCTGGACGTGGTGGTGCACCTAAGGATCCTTAAAATAAATACCGAGGTAAAACCCCTTTTTCCCTTCTAGCTGTGTGTTTGATTCTTGATTTTAAGATCAGGAAAAGGCATGAGTAAATCAAAAGAAATTTGGGAATAGTACAAATTCTCATTTTGGTTTTACTTCAGTTCTTTATCTTCCTCATAAAACTGTGTTGGTAGATACTGAAAAAAAAAGTTGAACATGACACAATGGTCTGGCCTCTCTGCAATTGTATCTCAGACTTTCATGTAACTTTACCTCCTTTATGAAGCAAAAATGTGCTTCATAGAGATTTTTCGTATCTCTCAGCTATAGCTTTCCCCACCTGCATTTCACAGACCTGATGCAAAAGTTTTTTAGGAGTTTTGACGCATCATGTTTATGTGGCCATCTAATAGAATGAGCTTTAAGATGCTTAAGGCATTGAAGGGGATCTAGCCTGAGATGGTCAGGCATGTGAAAACTAATGTGTGCGTAAACCTCTTTTATGAAAACTTGAATGCTTAAGCGGTTTGGAAGGAATTTGGTGCCAGAATAATTTTTTCTTAGCATTCAAAAATATAAGCATCTAGGTCATGCCTGTAATGACTTGGGGTTCTATGTTTCATATTCTGGTTTTTGGTAAGAAATAAATGCACTACTTCCTTTTGTTTCTTCTCTTTAAACAAAGGACCTTAAAATCCTTATCTAGGAATAGAATTTGTACCCTTCATCAGTGGAACTATTCATCCAGAAAGGTACTAGTGAATGAAGAAACATCTCTTGTACTGGGTGATTTGCCTTAGGAAAGACAGTAGAAATAAGCCAAATGGAAGCAGTAATATTACATTCAAAGCAAAGCATCTGAGCAAATTCAGGCAGCTTGTATGTGTATGTGTAAAGCTACAACATTCACAAATTAGATCTGCCTGTTTCAATATCATAATGCAATATATTGTGAGGAAAATATTTGTGCTTCCTTTACTAGTATAGTTTTTGATTATTTAAAGTAGAGATTCCAGAGATCCAATTTTCTTCTTACTGTTTTGTAGTTTGATTTTTGAATTTGTTTTAATAAATGAAAGGCTCTATAGTTGGTTTCACAATCAGACAGATTATTAAATGATGTGCAGTGGAATGAGAGTACAGGACCTAAGCTTGTCATATCCAGTAAGAAAATTTTAATGAGTCCAATACTACATATGACTGTTCAAATTTTCAGTGCTGTGGGAGAATGCTTGTTTATTTGAGAACAGTTATAATGAGATTTAAAAGCTCTACAATTACACTGTGATTTATTTTTTTAAAAAATCCACATTTTGGGCCAATACAAAATTCAGAGTTCCTTCAGTTTAATCACTTCTGTTTCTACAAAATTAAGTTTTTATTTTGAATACTTAATGGTCTTGGTTATCTGAACTACATTTCAAACATATCTCAGACAGTATTTAAGTCCCAAATGATTTATGTCATTCAGTTTATAGGAAAATATCTAATGAACTGCTTTACCCTCTACTTGGGACTGCCAGTCATTCTTTGCAATTACTCCCCAGTGTTACAATGGTCTGATCTCTCTGCAGATTTTCACGTAACTTTAATTATGTTAAAAAGCCAAAAAAAGAAAAAAAAAGATTTTTTAGCTTTCAGCTTTAGCTTTCCCATCTACAGATCTGCTGCAAAAGTTGTATAAAAATGTTTTGCTGCATAATGATTATGTGGCCATCTAGCAGAGTGAGCTTCAGGATGCTTAAGGCGTCCAAAGGGGAGCTAGCCTGAGATAGTCATGCATGAGAAAGCTACTTCAGCGCACAAGTCCCTTCTTTGAAAACTTGTGGCCACAGGGCCAGTGGTATCCTGGGGTGCATTGGGAAGAGTGTGGCCAGCAGGCTATGGGAGGTAATCCTCTCCCTCTACTCAGCCCTATTGTGTCCAGTTCTGGGCTCCTCAGTACAAGAAAGACAAGGAACTACTGGAAAGGGTCCAGTGGAGGTTCACAAGGATGATGCAGGGACAGAAATATCTCTCTTACGAGGAGAGACAGTGTGAACTGGGCCTGTTCAGTCTGGAAAACTTTGAGAGAAGATTTCATTAATGCATATAAAGGCAGGTGCCAAGGGGATAGCACCAGATCCTTTTTGGTGCTGCCCAGCAACAGGATGAGGATTAATGGCCATAAAGTAAAGCCCAAGAAGTTTCACCTCAATATGAGGAAGAACTTCTTTACATTGAGAGTGGCAGAGCACTGGAACAAGCTGCCCAAGCAGGTCATGGAGTCTCACTCTCGGGAGACGTTCAAAACCCAGCTAGACAAGTTCCTGTGTAACTTGCTCTGGGTGACCCTGCCTTGGCAGGGGGGTTGGACTAGATGATTTCCAGAGGTGCCTTCCAGCCGTAAAAATGCTACGATATTGTGATTCTGTGATTATTACCTGATAAATGGCCTGAGATGTCTCAGAAGTGTGGACACATCTACAAGTGTTAGAATTCCACTCTGAGTGAATGCCAAAAAAGCTCAACATTTTTGGAAGTAGATGTAGGTAAAGGTAGATTGCGAAAAGCTTTTCTATATGAGTGTTTCAGCGGGAGACAGAAAGATCCTTGAAAGTTAATTTAATGTGCTACAAGGAAAGCTTGGCGAAAAAAATATGAACATGTGGTCAAAAATCTAAGGAGCACACATGTAAAATTACTGTTCCAGATACTGCAGTTCCAGATACTGTGCATTGAAGAAGTCCTAAATGCACTGTAGATGGAAGAAAGCACAGCATTGCATTTGCATTGTACAAGATGAACTGTTAATACTGGATGCTGTTTTGGCAGTCTCTAGTTCCTTTGACTGTTTGCCTTTAATAATTTAAAGGTTAAATCTGCATTTACCCAGTGTGATTGCTGTGTCTGGAGAGCAATCCTACGAGTAAATACAGCTTTTGATATACCTTCTGTAATCTGCTCCATTCTCTACCGTACTTGCACTGGTACCACAACGAATATCACTAAAAAAGCAAACACTCTAAGGTGTGCTTTACCAGCTAAATTGCTTGGTTGCTGTTAATTAATGTGTTACAAGGAAACTGTAATTGTTAAATACTAGGATAAAAGAAAGTTGTTTTTGTATTAAAATGTGACTGTAATAAAATGATACAGAATTCTGTAATATTCATGCTGGACAACAGTGGACACTGCTCAGATGTAAAGAAGCAATTAAAGACTTTCTTGAATGTGTTGCTTTTCCTTTGGGTGTTTAGCTCTGAATTCTCCCCAGATTCCTGAGGCTATTTGTCATTGTCATCCTCTGCCAATCATATTCTTCTATATCTCTGATTAAATACTTTCAAAGTGATAGACACCATTTCTTCTTGCATGTGCAACATTATTCTGGTCTTTCTCTGAGTCCCTAAGGAATGTTTTCTTCAGTTCTTGTGTTTGTCATTTCTCATGACCACAGTGAATCTCATCCCACTCCCTGGACCAGGGCACTTTATGTTCAGGTGGCTTCCAGCAGCTCTCTGTCTCTGCCAGTCTCTCTGAAAATCTCAGGGCACAAAGGAATATTAAAATGGAGATCTGGTTTGGAAAGAAATACTGAGCTCAAAGTCAGAGCCTAACAAAATAAAAATAAATAAAACAGTCACACATGGAGCTGTACATACTGTGGCAATTGCAAGCCAAGGTAATGTGTTTGAAAGCCAAGGCATTTGGATGAAGTAGCAGGAACTTTAGTGGCTTGTGTGACTTCCTGAGAGCTTGTAACTGATAGCAGAATGTGCACAGCTTGGTCAGGCAGGAGTACTAGTTCAAGAGTATTCATCTCAGAAGGAATGAACGACTTTACAAGAGATGATAAGAGCTTATAATCGCCTTGGGAGGTTTGTTAGTTGGGCTTCTGAAACAGGTGGATAAAACAATGTGGTCCCAGCAACACAGGTATTAGTGCCAAAAAAATCAGTAACATCAGCAATTAGGTAACGGCAGGACTCACAGGTACAATCCCATTCATGCTGACTATTCAGATAACCAAATATATTTGTGTGTCGGTGCCTGAGCTGGCTAGCTTTCCATCCTTGCTGGGCAACAGATTCTCCAGGATCTGAGACAGCCATCAGGAGCTCACAGCTTGTGCCACAGCGGTTGGTGGGACCTGGATAGGGCCAGAAGCAACATTGGCCAAGTCCTCCAGACATACAGAGGAAGCCTTAATATACGGCAACACCGAGGGCTGCCTACAGGACATGGCTGTGGCATGGCAGTTTGGATGCAAGGGCACAGGAAAGGTGATGAAGCTCTGCCAGCTTGGCCAGGAAGCAATGGTACCCACCTGGATGAAAGCCATGGCCTCTTTTAAGCTCTGCACCTACCATAACTTACGGAGCTGCCCAGGTCGAACTCCTGGTGGGAACACGCTGCTGCCCCAGTGCCAATTGTGGGCTGTGCCCTGCTCTATCAGACACCAGTACCAGCCAGCAGTGGTGAGCACCACTGTAGGAGGTGTGCCCAGGTGGTAGAACTCCTCTGCTTAGTGGCAGAGCTGCATCAGGGATTGAGCAGGATGAGAATTATCAGGGAGAACTAGAGAGAGGCAGGCTACTGGAATCACACCCTGCCTTCTGTGGGACAGGCCCAACAGTCAGACAGGATGCGTGATACAGAGGATTCCTTGTCCATTCTCCACCTTGCTGGATCTGTGAACAGAGAAGGACTGGTTGGTGATGTGATGGTTGGAGACTGTCTTGGCACAGAGATCATGAAATTCTGAAACTTTTGGTTCTTGGAGAAGTAAGGAGAGGGGTCAGCAGAACTGCCACTTTGGACCTTCAGAGGGCAGACTTTGGCCTTCTTAGTAGACTGGTTGGTCAACAGCCAGCTGAATAGGAGCCCGCGTGTGCCCAGGTGGCCAAGAAGGCCAATGGCATCCTGGCCTTTATCAGAAAATGTAGTGTAGCCAGCAGGACTGGGACAGTGATCATTCTCCTGTGCTTTGTACTGGTGAGGCCACACCTTGAATCCCGTGTCCAGTTTTGGGCTTCTCAATTTATGAAAGACATTTAGGTGCTGGAGCATGTCCAGAGAAGGACGACAGAGCTGGTAAAGGGTCTGGAGCAAAAGTCTGATGAGGAGAGGCTGAGGGAGTGGGGGTTGTTTAGTCTGGAGAAAAGGAGGCTCAGGGGAGACCTTACCACTCTCTACAGCCTGAAAGGAGGTTGTAGTGAGGTGGTAGTCAGTCTCTTCTCCCAGGTAACAAGTGACACGACAAAGAAAATATTCTCAAGTTGTTCCAGCGGAGGTTAAGATTACATATTAGGAAAAATTCCTTCACTGAAAGGTTGTCAAGCATCAGAACAGGCTGCCCAAGGGAAGCCTCAGCCCAGGGTGAGTCACCATCTCTGGAGTCATTTAAAAGGTGTATGGATGTGGCACTTAGGGACATGGTTTAGTAGTAAACTTGGCAGTGTTAGGTTGTGGTTGGATATCATGAACTTAAAGGTTTTGTAATTTAAATTATACTATGATTACATGATATTAGGGTTCTTGTGGGAGTGATGTTAGGGCTATGATTTTCATCCTGGCTATTTCCCTGAAAAAATGCATCAATTTTATGATGTCTGTGGAGGTAGGGCAGTTCATCTAGATGGTGTTTTGGTCTGGGGGAGAAATATGAGAATAGGACTGGTGACCCTAATTGGCTTTAGAAAGAACCAGAACCTGCAAATAACATGCTGTTGAGGACTCTTAAGTTTCTAAAAAACCCAGAGAAAAAGGCTTAATTTTGGTGCCTGTTTTTGTCCTTCTTTCAAAATGCAGTCAGAAGAGGTGGAAATGAAAATAAAGATGGGTTAAATGGCATTGATCTGTCCGTGACTGGCCTTTCCATATGATATAGGTCTGAATTATTGTGTCAATCAAAGTTGCTTATTAAGTAACACATTCATTCTGCATTCACCCCTTCAAACCAAATCCAGCCCAGATAGATCAGGACCTTCTGCATTGAATTCAGATAGACAATCTAAACCATACATGGATCAGGACAGTGTGGCCTAAACTCTTAATCCTTTTCTCCTTGATGCCTAGGATGCAATTCCTCAGCATCTGATTTTGAAATCCTTGTTTACTTCTTTATAACTCCTTTGACCAGATCCTGTCTGCAAGGTCTTTCTATTTCTGTGCCTGAAGGAGAGGCAAACAAAAGACTGTGAACTCTTAGTCCTTAAAACTTTATTTTCTTGTCCTTTGCTTTGATGTCTGTAATGTTGTAAATACAGAGACATTAAGATCTGAAAAGTGTAGAGCCATGTGCAAATAGCCTTATGTAATGACTGAGTGTATATATCTTCTCCTGTGACTGTAGCCCTTCTGTGGTGGGTTGGTGTACATGATAGCAGTGGAGACTTCATGTGTCAGCAAGATATCCAAGTGCAAAATCTGGCAAATCATCCTTCATTTTTCATCATCTTGTACTTCATCTGTACAGTAACTGACAGCTGTGGTGTTCTTACTGCAGCCTAGTGCCACAAATTCCTCCAAACTAGACAGACCTTGTGTCCACAGAACTTATTTAGGCAGAGAAGATCAGGCTCTTTTATAACTTTTGTTTGTTTATGCTTTAATCCCTACCTCCCTTTCATGTTATTAGCCTGGTAATGACCTTTCCTTTTATTTGCATCTGCTGTTCCCTTGACCTTTGTTCCAGCCCAGGGTTTAGTTTTCAACATAGGCAGAAGTGCTCTTTTGTTTGCTGAATGTGATCGTAGGCTAGTAGCTGTAGTTTTTCTAAGCAATACTCAAATAAAACAAACCTGTTGGAAACAGTGGAATCTTTGCATGGGATGGCAGTGAAGTCTTCAAATTCTGTTGGTTTACCTTGCATCTTGCATCGCAAATTTTCTGTTTAGATTTCATAAAACTTTTATGAACATCTTTTAGTACAGAAAAACCCCAAACCCTAATTGCAGTAAATTTCTTTTTGAAGTGAGGTTTATAAATTACTGAAATTATACGTAGTTTCTTAGCCTGCCTTCTAATTATTGAAGACACATAACTTCTCAGTTCATCTTTTATTCCGTCTTCAACTTCCAGTGAAATCATGGATATTGGTTTACTCACCTTCTTGACTTTCCCTCTTTTATGTTGTAGTAAGCATGATATCATTGCTTGAGCAAAAGCATATTTTTGTTGAGCAGTTAAGGACATAGTCAGGACAAGGGTGGTAAGTAATATCCATAGTTAGAGTAACTAGGTAAATTCCTAGGTATACAAATACCCCTTTCATTTTTAGCTGAAAAGTAGGAATACAGCTGAAAGTGAGTTGGAGTGAGGGGGGAACCAAGCCATCCAACCCAGAAAACCTGATTATTTTCAGTCTTTCTAAACCTTTCTAATTTTCTTTTTTCCTTTATTGCATCATGGTAAATTGCATACCTTTATGCTCTGTGTCAAACCATATATTGTTTATTCTCCTGTCTTCCCTCTAGAAGGAGAAATGCATGAAGAGGAGTAGGAGTTTTCTGCTTGAAGCTTTTTCTTTATCATACATACATATTTTGTTTATGTCATCAAAAGACTACACCCCATTGTCCTTAATTCCCCAATATTCTAGGGCTTGTTGATGCTCTCAAAAACTTTATTTGGTATTTTATGCAAAAACTGATGCTCTCCAAAGAGAATTATTTTTTCTTAGAAAGTGAAGTAATTGATTTTAGCCCTTATCTGGTGCTTTACGAAACTACCTTTGTTCTCAGTCTCATTATGGAGGTCCCAACATAAAGATGACAGCAAAGTACTTGAGTTCATTACTATACACTATAGAGCTTACATTTAATAAGGTAGCCTGGTCAAGCTTCATATTTAATTATTTTTTAGCTTTACATATTTATTAGGGACTTTCCTAGGTACTCAAATATTCCCAGTATCTCCAGGCAATTCTTAACTGTAACTTGGAGGATAATGAGGTAAGTAACAGATAAGAGTTTTATAAATGGCAAAAATCTCCCAGTTGAAAGGAAGTACAAATCACTTTAAAAGAATATAGAAAAACTGAACTCTAGCAAAAAACTCAATGGTACAATTGAACTAAGGCCTTAGTACCACTCTGATCTTTTAATTCAATTTGCCACTCTGATCTTTTAATTCAAGGAAATTTTTCTACGGGATGGCTTGGGGGTTTTTTTGGGTGGGGGGGCAGGGAGGGGAGGAGGAGGATTAATTTTTGTTTCAAGTTTTGGATGCTTATTCTTCACTAGGGACCAGATTTTCTTCAAAGCACTTGGAACACTTTGGTGGACCACAGTAGATGTATTGGGTAGGTAGGAGAGTGTTACTTGCCTGTTAGAAGTACTTAAGACTGTGCAGTGACAGTACTTCTTCTGCAAGCAGCCTTTAATTTTTGAAAAGGATGAAAAAATAGTTGCATACGAGGGAGATCACAAATAAGATGTCTTTTAAGCAGTTTCTCAGGAACCCAGCTGTCCTTGTCATGAAGTACAACCTTACCTTATGGTCAACTTCACTGAAGCCTGCAGAGAGAAATGGAACAAGAGGATGGCCATTTGCCCTTTATTGACTAAAAGGAGAATGTCCCTGAATAATCTGAAATTCACTTTTAGCTACCTCTGACCTAATGTACCATCTTTATCACATAAATTTTTTTCCCAGCCCCAGGTATGTTCATGTCTCCAAATGGATCTCCATCATCTATGCGTACACACTGAACTTTTCCACTTCACAGCCTCTCTAAAAACTTTTGAAATCTTAAATTCTGAGTGAATGTAAAAATATATCTTGCCATTAGTAGTTAAGATTTCAAGCTGTGCCTGCCACAAGCACTTCTGTTTGACTTCTGAAGACTATAATTTGAAACTCTCAATGAAACTTTTCCTATACAGAAACTCTAAAACAAGTTGCACTTTTCCATTTAAAGCCTCAAGAAAACAACAGAGAATTTACAACATAAATTGCTAGTTTCCAAAGGTTCCATTTAATACTAATAATGTTATTCTGAAGTCTGAGCAACTCAGCTAAAGAGAAGCTATTTACAGCATACTGCTGTGATCGTGGTGACAAAATCCCACTGAGAGATGTGTTTGCACATTTTCCAAAGTCACAGCTCTGTTCTGTTTCCACAATGCATATTTTTTTCCTCCTCAGTTCTTTCTAACAAAAAAGAATGATGATTTAGTGTAAAAAGTAATCAATTACACAGTAGAAAATGGTCTGCAGTAAGGTTAAAGAGTGGGTCTGGCCGTGTACACCATCTCTGTACCACAAATTAGACTCTTTATTGAATGGAATGATGTGATCTGGAAAGGTAAGAGAGGATTTATATTTGCTGGAGATTTATCAGAGTCTGTGATTAAATTGGTTTAGCTTATAATGATATAAAAACTTTGTTGGGTTACAGAGCTTCAAAGTGCTTTTATATGGTCTTCAACTTTCCCAGAATTTCTTGATACTGTTCAGTTAATGTCTCTACCAAGAACTTCTCCCCCTGCTTCAAGTAGTGGGTCCTCAAGTACTGGGTCTTTATTCAGTTTGAAACATGGGCCAAAAATACCAGTGGTGTGTTGCAATAAGATCCATTTCTGCAGTTCTTGTGCAGATCATCCCATAGGAAAGCTACCCATTGCCTTCCTCAAGCTGTAGAAAAGGCTGCTAAATCAGCAGATTTAATGGTCACATTGTTCAAAAAGACAAAGGTAGTTTTGGTGTCAGTGATTTCTTGATTGCTTGAGGTGCTTTGCATGGCTGTGTTTGAAGTGTGCAGTTGGGTCAGCAATCTGACATCTTCACTATGTTTGGAAAGAGTAAGTAGTAATCCTCCCTAGAGATTTTAGAATTCTGAATGAAATAAAAAGGAATTTTTTGTGGGTTTTTTGTTTTGTTTTGGGTTTTTTTGGATCATGGCATATAATTGTGCATCTGTCTTGAAAAAGGCCAAAATAATAAAATAAATACTCTCCAATAATAGAGAGGAAAGGTAAGACAAAAAACAATGTGAGTACCAGTTCCCAGATAAATGTATGTGTAGACATATGATACATCTTTAAGATGGAACCTATTTATTTTGTATATGTAGTAGTAATGTGGCTTAAAGAAAAAAAAGTCAGCCTCTGCCCCTTCATTATGGAAGGCCTAATACTGCTGAGAGGTTCTCATGCATAGATTTAATTGATCCCTCTTCTTTATTTTAAGGAATAAGTTAAGAAGAAAAAAACCCCTCAAATCACAAATTTGTCAAGTATTTAAAAGGATTTTATCACACTGATAAAAGAATGAGTATATGAGTAAGCATAATATTCCAGAAGAAATAGTTGCATGTTTTGTTTTATGTACTGCTGTATAAGTTTATGTTGCTATTTAATTGCTTGGATGGGGAGATAATAAGTTCTTGTGCATACACAATGTTTCTGTTGTAATTGTTTGTAATTTACATTAGAATAAACTGGTAAACAGGCAGTTGGGAAGCCCAGAAAATATTTACACTTTAGAAGTTTTAAACCAAGCAGAATATTTGCAGTAAATTAACAGCCTTAGTAACAAGAGTAGTCAATGCCTTCAAAATGATTCTAGCATTATTGTCTTCTTGAATCCAGTGTGATCACGTGGCATTTGTTTTCTGACTAGTTCATCCTTTGTAAACTGAATTATGTTTTAAGAAAATTAATTTATGAAAGCTAAGTAACAGATATCATCCCTTACTAAGAATAATTCACATATATTAACTGTATTATCTAAACTGCTCAAAGAGTTTAGTTCTGTCCTCTAATACCAAATGTATCTTAGAGAACAGAGACTGTCCAGGACTGCCTGGATCAAAGGTCATCTTGAATAGATTTCAGCTTTGTAATGAATGAAATATATTACATGTGAAAGAAAAATCCTAAGGATGAGATGATGAATAGGATTTCTGTAAGCAACAGTGGAGTAGGACAGTGTGGAGAATTTTAAGCTAATTTTCCCTATCTTGTGCCCTAAAATATTTTTTATTTTTCAAAATGGATTCTGAAAGGACTAGGAACTGTTTTGTGATATCTAAATTAAAGCTAATTGTGACTAATGATTGTGAAAAAAATTCATATAATCTAGTATTCTCTGGGACCTGAAAGAGACAAATGCTTTATATTTCCTTATTTTAGCAAGACTGGTAGTTATAAAAAAATGATCCTTTAGACCAAATAGAGCTTTTCCTGAGACAAAATAGTCTTCATGTTGTATTAAGACCATACTCATGTGGAGTTTTTTAGCTTGGATATTTTCTTAAGATACATATCTTTGTGCTCATCTGGCTTTGTTATGAGAATGTGACTGTATTAAAAAGTTTTTTAGACTGAGTTCAAGATAGGGCTGTGCCCAGCTTGTTAAACATTTGTTGGCTGTTCTTTTGGGGTGACTCTGTAGCTTGGTATAGGCCATGCTTTGGACTGGTGAGTGGGGGTGGTGTGTATGTACGTGTGCATGTGTAGCTGTAGATAAAAACACAGCTATTTTTGTGTGTGTGTGTGTGTGTGTGAACTTAAAACTTAGGATAGACATACAGCTTGATTCATTGTTTTGGCAATTATCATCACAAGTGCAAGGCTGCTGAAAGATGGAAGTAAGGTATCTCTTTAGACAAATATTCTACTTAAATGCCAGTGGTGCTATGTGGAAAGTGAGAATCAATTTTTATTCAGTGACATGCCTGTAAAATAAAAGTATAAATGGAGTATCTCTTTCACCATCTATAGGTATAAATTTAAAATTCAAATCATATCTGTAAGAAAATGAAACTTATTTACATTGAGTCTTGACACTGAAAAGTTCCTAAAAGAAGGATTAGAAATGTCAGTATTTACTTGTAATGTTCATTATTACCCATTTGGGTCAATATATTCTGATTAATTTAAACATCTCATTTTCCTGTTACATTGTGTGCTTTCCACGGATCCTGATTATTTTCTTTTTTTTGTACAGGAGAAAAACAGTATACTAAAGGGTCATCTGACTTTGCTTATGCTTGTTAGTTGAAGACTTTAATGAAAATCTGCTAATAAAACACCTGAAGATGAACCTGGAACAGTGCTAATACTTTTCTTCTTATTGGCTATATGTGTATATTGGCATTCTAGGTATTCATATGGACTGTGCGTGAGTGAAGTGTAGGACTGAATTTTTTTTGCAGCACATGTCTATCAGCAAAGTGACAGCAGAGCTTTCTGTGATTGCTAATAAAACAGGGAGTATTTGCTAATAAAACAGATAAGTTTATCTGCATTGCAAAAATTTTTGGAATTCCATAACATGGGACTAGGGATTTTTTCTGCTATAGGGGAGGAAAAAGTTATGCTGGTGAATTTTTTTTTTTTTTAAATTTAGTAAAGCATTTTACTTGTTATGTAATTCTGGATTGCACCTGGGCTTAATAATCTGATATTTGAATTAACTTCTGATCAGCAGGGCATAATGACTGCACTGGCAAGGTTTATTTGAGGATGTTTCCCGACTTCCCATTCGGAGTGGTTTGACATACTCAGTTGAATTAGCAGGTAGAAATAAAGAAATAACAGGCCACTGTGAAAACCATTTCATTTTTGATGAATCTAATTTATTCAAAATAGTCACTGGACCAACACTGAAGAGTAGACATAGCTTCCACCTTGTAGCTGCCTACATGATGTGGGCACCCTGTAGAGGTGAGCACTTTAGGAAATGGAGACGACCAGCCAGGCAGAAGTGGTTAGACCTACCCTATTTGCAGACTAATTGTGTTCTTTGTGGGGCGCTTTGGATTCTTTCCAGATGATTAAACCCACAGCTGGGTGTTTTAGGAATTTGTGTCTGTATTTGCTGGACAAATAAGAATTTTCTTGGGGTTTTTTTATCACAAAACTTGTGTTTGCATCACTGCTGTTACGGATGTTCTCCATCTGCAACACCACTGGTGCTATAGTCTAACTATATGGACTCCATCATTCTGAAATTTTGTAACAGACAGGCAACCATCTGCCACATTCAGTATCTAAAGGCTTAGGTCTTGGCTTTGTTTGTCATAGGTTTGGGTATATCCTAGTATGAGCTCCTACTGTATTTTTTTGTTTGTTTTTTTGTTTTTACTCTCTCAATATACCATAAAAATGCAGCAGTTACCAATCCCGCTTAAAAATCTAAGTACAAGGTTCTGAACACAGGGAACCAGGTTCATCCCGCTATCAGTTCTGTTGGTATCTGAGACTCCTTTTCACATTGCCTTTTGATGTGTACTCCATTGTCAGGTACTTTTCCCCTCCAGTCCCTGCATAGTGATGCCTCCCTAGAGTACCATCCAGCCAAATGCTCTTTGCATGGAAAAACAGGTTCAGAGAAAGGGGAAAGAGGGAAGGAAAGGAGCATCTACCTTTACTGAGGAACTGAAAGCTGGTCAGGATGCATGTCTGAGGATCACCCATCACCTCAAACATCACTCACTGGCTGTGAAATCCCAAGCAGGAGAACTTGTTGCCAGCCTATGGCCTTATAAACAAGGGGAAGAAGAGGCTGACTGATCAGAACCCAGATTTGGTACAATATTAAGTTGATGATCATCACTGATACTAAGGAGGTTGGTATGTACATAATGTATCTTTTGTGTCAGGCATTTTAAAATGGATGTCTGCAAGCAGTTGGCCCATAGTAATATTCCTTGATGAGGAAGTTTTAGTGGTTGAAGACAAAAGTCTTTCTTGGTCTGGTTAACTTAAGCAAATATTTATCTTCCCTGAATAAAAGCAAGCAAAATTTTACACCAGATAATTGACACTAAAGAATTATTCTGCTTAAATTTAAGTTCTTACTGTTTTCAATTTTGATTCCCCTGTTGCCAGAGTACTGTGACAATAATTTCCTAGAAGGTATTTCTAAATAATACTTTAGTCTATCCTTGTAGTTTGAGGCAGGAATACCTTTAAGTATTTTTTACTTAGGACATATATATTTGGTATATATCAAAGGAATGTAATTTCTAAGGTGTGTGTTTACTTGAGTCAAGTTAATTTTCTAACCTTAGGTCCCCTCTATACCTTCCCTCATACTGCAGGCTAATAGAATCCTGTCTCCAATTTATTATGTTTTCATGTTTCATTCTGGACTTCTAAACACCTAAGCCTGTGTTCATTACAAATCAGACGTTTCTGTAGCTTTAGGCTGTTCTTAATTGTTTTCATGTTAACAGAGATCTCCTCAGTCAAAAGTAAGAATATTTTCTGTAACTATTATCAGGAGCTAAGATCTTTAACTTTCTTCACCATGCTAGTGACCTTCTTCTGTACTGCTTCCTACCTATATTAGCCTTTTTCACTATGAAATATGAAGATCGTGTGTGGTGTTTCAAGGCAGCTTGAATAATCCTCTTTAAAGTATGAGTGTTATTATCTCTGAGACAGAATATAGTAGGATTTCATCAGAAGAGTGTTTTTACTGTAGTTCCACTTTCCAGGTTTTTTACTACCTGTATTTACTACTTCTGCAATATACAATAATTTATTACATTTTAAAGATTATTATCTGTTGGGGTCTCCTCCCCTGCCATGGAGCCCTGGGAGATGGGCCCTGGAGGGGGAGACACGGGATCTCCCTGCCCCTGGTCAGCCTCATTTCCCATTGGTTATTTTGTGTTCCCTGATAACGCCAAGGACCCTGGGGTCCCGTGACTGCGGAGTTCCTGAGCTGAGCCCCGGCCATGCGGCTGGAGAAATAAACATCTCTGAAACATCTACCACGAATCTGTCCATATATACTTCGCTTTCCACGGGACTCCTGGTTTGATATATGCGTGTTACAGTAATCCCCGCTGTAACAATTATCCCTACAGTATTTGCATGGGATGCATATCTGTACATTATACCCATGAATTTCTTGGAAATTCATATCTGGTGATGTTTACTATTAAGTAATTTCATCATTTACTTGATATTCCTGTTATTTATTTGAAAAGGGATTACTTAATTTCTATTGAATTGCTACTGACTTCTAGGGGGAGAGAATAATTTTCAAAGCAAGGAAAACATTCACTCATCTTAGACATACTTGTGCACTCATAGATTCCCCACACACCTCTTCAGAGATGTACAGATTCCCCACAATGTCTCACATATATTGTGTTCAATGGTTCTAAATGCTGTGGTACCTCAAGTCTTCAGAGAGGCACGTACTGAAATTATTTGTGCATCATTAGTGTGTTTTTCTTTCCTGTCCTCTGTTTTTCCAAATGCAAGTAAGCAGATGTAGTTTGATCTATCATGTTTTGTCTATTCAGCCATTTTATTTACCATACTTTATTTACCCAGGGTGTCCCTCCATTAATAAACAGCTGTGTTCCTGATGGTGGAAGAAACATCTCTAGAAGATATTTTTAGAAGGTCTGAGGGAACTCACTACTGCTGTCTTTTTTGTTGACCATAGAGGGAGTTGAGCCTACCATGATTATGTACCTGATAGAAAGTTAGAAATACTGAAGCCAAGCATTTTTTGCCAAGAATTTACATTGAAACTACACTCACAAATTCATTTGTACATTTCTGTTTTCCTTCAGAACCACATGCTGCACGATAATGGCTTTTTCAGGCAGGTTTTCTAAATCTGTTGGGCTGTAGTTTAGCACTTCTTTTTTCCTAAAGTTATTTTATTTCTTTAAATGGCCTCATATGTCCAAGTAGGTTATGATGTTTGATTTTACAGCTCTTCATATCTGATCCCAGTTACAAACTTTTTCACTGAAAAGTTACTCAAAGGGTGTTTTTTGTGTTTTTTTTTTTTTGTCTTTTTCTAAGTATGTTACTTTTGCTTAGACTTTTTTGTACTGCATTTTTTTTATGTCTCCTGATATTCTTCTCCAGTTTATATTTAATACATACAAATATATTCCAATTTTAAATTAATTTTTCATAATCTGCATTATGTTAATTATTTACTAATTATTTGGATCCTCCATAATAGTTTCCTGTTATCTTTTTTCTTGATTATCTAGCTATTATAATTCTCCATTATTTGTGTTTCTTTCACATTCTCTATCAAAATTACTTTTTCTCTTTTTCAATATAGTAATAAAGCATTTTTCATTGATCTTTTTCATTTTTCTAAATTCCCTGTGCCCCACTGTATTCAGATCTCATTTAATTGCTCTTGTTACCATGCAACTGTCATGATTCTTTAAAACTGCCTTTATATTCATATACTGATGGGTTTTATTTTAAAAATTATTATTCTTCTCATGAGTGTCCATTGTCCTTCAACTCATTGCATCAGAAAATATTTTTCTAGCCCCGATGGGGGTTTTTCTCTCTTATCAACTTTTTTACTGGCACCTAATGTGTCTTTCTTTTGTGATTTTTAGAAGTCCAGTGTCATTTCAAGCTTTTCCTACAAGCTGTCTTTACCATAGGCAAAACTAAGACTATTAAGGCTTAGCTGCAATCCATTGTATCTGTTCAAAAACTTTATTCTGTCAATATAAACCAAGTTCAACGGCACCTCGCAAGCTTAGCCTGAAATCTCCAAAATTTGGAATAAACATCATAATTTTTTTCTGCCATAGAATATGTTACAGTTTGGAAATGACAATAGATTTCTATAATAAAGTGTGCTTTTTTGTCAGTAAAAGAAAAAGAGCTTTGCAGAATACAAGGTGAATTTTTCAGCTGCATCATAAAAACCTGTCTGTGTAGGTAGTATTACCTGAATTATGGCATCTGCACAGGTTGCTATCTTCTGAGAAATTCTGTCTGGCTGTGTCCTGCAAGCAGCTCTAATTGCTGGATCCGAAAATGTCGTGGATATAACTCAGGGGCTGTTTGCTCATCCTGGTCAAAATAGGGATATGTGAACGTAGAACTTGAGCAAACAGGCACTGAAAGAACTGCCCAGAAAGAAGGTTGGTTATTTTCTACCTGCTTCTGCTGGCAGAGTTTGGAATTAGCTGAAGATGTATGTTGGCTCTCTCATTATAAAGTTAGATCTAAGTGTTTTCATTTAAAACACAATATAAGTTTGTATTGAAAAGGAAGCTGAATCCAATTCTAAACCCAGTAACCTATCTTTTTATTTTCCTTAATCAGAAAGCATATGTGTACTATTAAATTTTCCATTTCTGTTCCTTTCTTCTTTGCCTCTGTTTCGTGAGCTCTTTTACTCAGAGTTTGGACAGAAATGCAGAGACGCAGAGTTGTTCTTCAGACTCAGATGTTTATTATATCTTATCTATGGCACAGCTGCGCGGAATGTGCCTCTAAGTTAACAAAGTGAAAATGGCCCCCGAGTGCTACCTTTCAAGGTCTTTTAAAGCCCAAAATTACCCAATTATGGAATGTTAACTAATTTATTTTTACTTATAATCCAATAATTAATCATTCATGTTCTGCACTGCAGGTTTTTTGAACCAATACCAGATCACCCAGGCTTGTGAAGAAGGAAGAAGAAAGAAGAAGAACTAACCTACAACCAAAATCCTCTGTTTTTTTACATGAATATTACTATATACCAGAAACCTAAATTTTCTACATCTCTACATATTCCACCCAGTGATACAACAAACTTCTCTTCAATTACACAGCAACAACCTCAGTGTTATCACATAATTTGGGAGGCCTTTCCCAAGGCCTCAGGTCAAATGCAGTGTGCTTTGGGTACCATTGCCTGTCAGCACTGAAAGACTGAAGTTCTCTGAACTCAGGGTTCCAACAGTGTACTACATGGACAAGAGCATGTCCATATGATATTTTTCAAGAAGAGCCAGTCTAACACTGTAAAATTGACTGTCATGAACCATCTTAAGTCTGGGAGCTCTGCAGCTCTGCTCATGGTGTTGTGCTGCAAAGCACAGCTACAAGCCCTCCTGTCTGTAGCTGGGCCATGTTTGACTGCCTTAGATGATAGATTCTCTGCTGTCCTGTACTGGCAAATTGCTGACACAACCCCACAAACAGTCATAGTCTAAGATACAATTTCCTTTCCAGGGGCATTTAGGGACATGGATTATTAGTGGACTTAGTAGTGCTGGGTTAATGATGACCTTAGAAGTCTTTTCCAACGCAAATGATTTTATGGTTCTATGACTTTAATTTATGCTCATCAAGAACTAATGGTGTTTGTCTTAACATGTTTCTATAAAAATGCTTTTCATCTCACTGTTCCTGAGATTAAACGTCAGGAAAGAACCTGATAGAGTGTATCAATACAAAGAACCATTTGTACCACCATTGAAAACTGTGGTCAATACATCTACACTGAAACTGATGCGACTGTAAATGTTAGAGCTGCCTCACCAATGTCTAAACAATACTGAGAGCTTTGAAGAGAGAGAAATCAGAGGGAAAAGCACCCGTTGGACCAGGTGAATAATTTGAGGTTATTTGTTCCACTATGGGACAATGTTTATCCACAATTGACTTAGATGAACTTGGTTCTTTAGAGATTAATGGAGCTTCACTGTCAGCACCTCAGTTCCTCTTTAACACTACTTCTCTCTCCATCTCCACTTCAGAAAAAAGTAGATGGGCTGTTCATTTTATGCAGATTATACTACAAAAAGACAATAAACAGCTTCTTTTTTGTATGCCCTAGAAATGCTGCCATCCCAGTCTTCTCCCTTTTTGTATACTTTTGAATGCCTACCTACAAAATGCTTAAGCAAATCTGTATAGGCCCCTTCCCTTTAACTACTGGAAGGAAAGATGAAAAGGTTTGGCTTCTAAGTCAGAATTGACTTCTGTACATGTAATGATTAATACTAATACTACTACTAATAGTAATTATTGTTACTGTTATTAAATTATTATGCTACATATCTAAAATATATGTACTATTCAGCCTGACAGAGAGAAAGTATGTTCCTCCTTATTTTCTTATACATGATGTCTTCTTTTTATCTTTTTAAATGTATGGAAATTCCTAGTTATAAAGGATGAGTCAAAGCTTCCCACTGCATGGAGGCAACATGAAGAAAAAGCAGACAACCCTGAAAATGTGCAGAAAATCATCTAGTCTACTTTAGTTGGACTGACAGTTCCAGAATTAAGCCCTATTAACTATATGCAAAGTGAAGACTGGTAGGATTTAGGTATATTGGGTTATGTCCCCAAGGTTTTTATGGTCAGACAGGTAGTGGGATTTAGACCTGTCAGTATTTAGTGCCCTGTCATTTTTCTTGAGAGTCAATGGCAGAATTGCTTTGCATCAATCAAGAGTCATTTGAATGGGGGAACTATAATGAATAAAGCAGATTAATATTAAAATGCTTGTAATTCAATATGCTTTCAGACTAATGTTTTCCCTGAGGATATTTTCAGCTCTAAGGGCAATAAAATCATAAGCTTAAATATTAAAGCTTGAAAATTACACAGAAGATAAGAAGATTCCTTTTAGAGGAATCTGAGTTTTCTACTAACGAATCACACCAGTTTGCCTCTAGGTTGCTATCTAGATCTAGAAACTCAGAATTTACCTTTTCTTTTACCTGCAGCATTTTGTTCTTTACCTCATTGCCTCATGTCCTGGTAGTGTGCTCGCCATTTGGTCTGCCTTGCCTGCAAAAATCCTGTTCATCCTTCAGCTTCTGAATATGGGATCTCAGATCCAGGCAGCTGCTCAAAAGGGTGCCTGTAACAGTGCAAGATTCCTTATTTCTTTATTTCCTTTTCTTGTTCCTGCTTTTGATTGTCTAAGTTGTACTTAAGAAAGAGAGATAGTATGGAGAGTTGATTGAGTTCAAACAAGGACATCTGTGTAGTAGAGTAATAAAATAAATTGGTAGTCATCACCGTGGGAGACACTTAGCAGATACTGCTTCCAAGGTCTTAGAGTGCTACTCAACAACAAAATAATGACTCATTAATAGTAAGCAAAATATAGCTTTAAATATCACTGATTATTTTTGTAGTGTAAGGGTATTCATATATGGCAATACCCAAATCTTGTTGAAGAAGGTCTGATAATACTGGATATTGGTATAGAGTATATGTAGGGCATGTACGTCCTTGTTTGTTTGAAAGATGTAAGGGAGACTGTTGGTCAGAGTCCTAGTTACAGTACAAGTCCAATGGATCCTGCATATCTAAATCACTTTGTCTGCTGTATTTTGTAAGCTCTCAGTCAGGAATATACACCTGACTTTCCTCCTCTGTCAAGAAAATTTCTGTGCAGTTTCTTTTCTTTTGGGGAGACCTCACTGCAGTCTTCAACATCCTCATGAAGAGAAGTGGAGGGGCAAGTACCAATCTCTTTACTTTTGAAAACAGCCTGAAGCTGCATGGGGAAGGGTTTAGGTTGGATATCAGGAAAAGGTTGGGTGCTGAAATAGGCTCCCCAGAGAAGTGGTCACAGCACCAAGCCTCTCTGAGTTTAAATGCGTTTGGAAACTACTCTCAGGCACACAATGTGATTCATGGGGCTCTCCTGTGAAGGGCCAGGACTTGATGATCCTCATGGATCCTTTCCAACTCAGCTTATTACATGATTCTGTTTGTGCATGAGTTATTGCATGTGCTGGATAGAGACATACTAGTGATTTTTATACACACTACGTTGAAAATAGTTCTAACTTTTCAATTTCCTTGAGTTTGTGAAACATGCCCATTTCACGGTATGTTCCTACTTCATATTTCTTTCTTGTTTTACATCTGTCTCTGCGCACCAGTACAGGCTCAGATCAGACAGCTTACTTCCGACTCTATTGATTTAGCTCCAATTAGGACTAAAGAAACTACCCAAAACTTTTTACTCCTATGGAGTGGAGAGAAACAGCTTTCTGCTTCAGCAAATGCTTATACATATTTATTGAATAGCTTCTTTGTGGATGTTATGATGAGCTTGCTTATCAGAGAAAATGACTTGAAGTAGTTTCAGATCTCAATTATCTGTGATTCCAATTAGAAATTTAATAAATGCTGAAGCTTTTTAAATCTTTCACTTATTCATAATGTAGCATGACAATAAACAGCTGGTGACAGTGGAAAAAATTCAATAGGAATCTACTGTCTAGATGAATTTCTTTTTTTTTTTTCATTAGATTGCAGAGCCTGCATCTGTGACCATGACACGTCTAACTTCAGAGAACTCATTATTACTTCCATTGTGCTCTAGCAGTTTTCATCCTTCACAGTCAGAGGTGGGAAACTGCTTTTGAAGAATTTCCATGCTCAAGAGAGGGTAAACATTTTTTTGTAGTTTCATGCTGCAGTAGGATAGCCAGATCTTCTTAAACAGAAGAATAAAAGTACAACAGCATTAGAGAGACACACCAGAGTTTAATTCTACCTTCCTACAGAAAGATAAACCAACCGTTTTCATACTTTAAAGACTAAATATATTCTGGCTTAAATTTTTGGGAGATTTCTCAGCCTTCTGACAACATCTGAGGAGCTTCTCTGAGTTTTGCAGATCTGTTGCCAGCTGTGTAGCACTAGTTGAAGGACTGCTGGGTGTCAGGAAATTGCAGTGACTCCTGCAGCGCACGTTCCCTAGGCTTGCACTGCCAGTTACAGTGTTCAAGGCAGCATGATGGACACTTCAAGGAGGCGCAGACTTGTAGAACAACCAGATATCACAAGTGTATGCACAAGTGCTGCTGACATCGAGGCTTCCAGATCATCCAGTTGCTGGATGTATTTAATATATCACAGATACACTGAATTTACCATACAAGAAAAAAATGCAGAAAATGCTGAATTTATGTAATCCAGCTGTTACTCAGGTATTTGCATATGATTCTGTGTGAGGAAACATGGTAATTTTTGACATTTGAATCAACTAAAACTTCTTACATAGCTATATACCATCTCCAGTAATTGTTTCCTCAATAAAGTAATTTTTTTCTGTCTTCTGGTCTTTTTTGCTGTAGGAAACAAACAGGAAATGGTTACTTTTATTCTTTTTAATTATTTTCCCCAATAGGTGGGAACTTACAGCAAACTAGATCATTATCAGGATTATAAGTACTTTTAGCTTTTTAGCTGTGTGTTTACTGTATTGCTTTCTTATGTGAGTAGGAGAATAAGTGGAAATTATTTTGATCTGAAGTGTGCAAAAAGCCATGAAATTTTGGCCCTGGTTACAAAAAACTTACATTTTTGTCAATGACAGAAGTGTACTTTGCACATGGCCTATGAGGACAGGGACTAATTTATAAATAAATGTACAGATGGAGCCACACTTCATGCTGCATTGTTCTTTAAACTTCTGCACCATGGGTTCTGTCTTTTCAGTCTTTTTAAATGTCAGCCGTAAATTTTTCTTTCTTATCTTGAGGGTTGTTTCATTATAATATCAGATCCCAGAGACTTCTAGACTTCTGCATCTTTGAAGCAGTTCATCCATCATATGGGCCAAAGATATTATAATGCTTGGCTTGATGCATATAAAACCCCCTCTTACCATGCTTTTGATGCCTCAATGGATTTCTACACTCCAGTTTTCTCAATTAAAACATTGTCTTCAGAGTACAAGATTTAATGTGCTTTTAATCATTTGGTCAATGATTATAGACTTTTCCTTACTGGACTTTTGCCATTCATTTAGAACAAAAAGGTTTCTTTTTTAATGGAGCAAATGTGTTATTTATCATTATCTTTTTCTATAGATGCAATTTCCTAAGAAAAGATCATGAGTGGAAATAATCCAGGCATGCTGGTTTTGAAGGTTAAATGTTTTCAGGGGAGATCATAATTAGAGATACCAGTTTCATAATTTTATGGGTTTATTTTCCCTTTGAGCACTTCTGTCTGTTCCAGGCTATGGGAACTTTCTGTCTAAATCAGTAAATTAGAGCAATTTATGATGGCAAATATGAACTGAGATTCCTGTATATCTTAACAAAAAATATGTGTCATCATCATCACTAATGAAACACTAGTGATAAAACGAATAATTTGTACATTTGGAATGTCACACGAAGCAGGCTTTTTTCAGACATAATACATGTTTTCCCTCCAGTGCTTTTTTTTACCAGTGCATGATTGCCAGCTCCTCAGCAAAACTTCTGCAGCTCCAGTAATGGAATTTTTTCTGAATCACAGTAAGAATTATCTCTGCTGGAGTTCAGCCCTGATAAATTCTGTCAGCACAATGTCTATGCCCTGTGAAAGTCCTTTTTCAAGGGTGAATTTTAGTCTTTTGGATAACATTTACAACTTGTAGCTAGCAAACTACTTGTACTTGAGTACCCTTGTGCATCCGAATCATGGCACTGGTGGAAGCCTGCCAATTTTATGAAGAGTAAGATTTTTGTTAAATGTACATTTTATAATACCACTTAAGCCAAAGATAATAGGCAGAGGCTTAATAAAATAGTTTATCATTGCGAAAATAATTCTAAAAAAATTCCTACAAAGTGAGCAGTACCTTAGAAATGTATTTAAGACTTCAAGACTTGTTTTTTGTAGCTGTCTTCCCTTATTTATATGAATGAAACAACAGAAATGTAACCATCACCATTTAGAAATTACACATAACAATCATTCATTTGCTGCTCTGCACTTTCCTGTTCTTTGTCACAATGGACACAAAAGGGACATAAAGGGAACCAAAAATCAATGAAATCATCTTATCCCTGCCAAGAAGAAATACTCAGCACATACTGAAGGTCTGATGTTCAATACAAGCAATTTTATGTTTCTTTAAAGAGATGGTCAGTGACAACTTTAAATATTGTCCATAACACCAGTAGTAATAAATAACCTGAACAAATGAGTCCAAATGACCTGAATAGAAATTAAAGCTTAAATTTCTCCTTTTCACACATCTGTGTGTTTGCTTATAGTAAATGAAACTGTTTTGAAGCTGGTGTCTGGGCTGCACCCTGTTTCAGTAGCTTTAATGGCCAAAGTATTAATACTTTTAAATTGCTTTTCAAAATGCTCTGTGCCTTCCTAGTTCAATTTTTCTTTTGCATTTATTGTATAAATGCAACATTTTGGAGCACAACTAATTTGTTTCTCTAGTGCAGTTCTGGTTTAAATGTTAAATCTGCATGCCCAAACTGTACAGAGTGCATTAATATTTGATGTGTAATTAATGTATCCATAGTCACATTTTTGTGAATATAATGCTGGATTTGATTTTTGTTGCTGCAGATAAAAAGCATATAAGGTGAAATTTAATTTACATGAAAATTAGCTTTTAAAAATGGTAATTTAGAAAAACATGTCAGAATAAACTTTGAGAGATCATCCTGTACAATCCTTCCCTAGAGCACGAGATCAGCTGTATTTGAACCAATCCTAGAATATTTTTACTTAATGGGTTCTTAGAAAAGAAAACCAGAACTTCCTTAGTAGATTTCTGCGAACTGCTGGATGGTTTCTACTCCTGGAAAATTCTTCCTCATGTGTAACTTAAGTCATCCTCACTATGAATTAATTCCATGTTTGCGTGTGTATATGTATTTATATGTGTATATTTTAAAGTATATGTCTGCATGTGCTGCCTTGTCTCTCTTCTGGGCTAGATGGACTTAAATTTTCAGTCTATAGGTCATATTTTTTGGGTGTTAGATCATTCTTATTGCCGTCCCCTGAACTGTCTCCATCTGTTTCATGTTTGTTTCCTTGATGTATTGTACCGAAAACTATGAACAGTAGACCACAGGAGGCTTTTGTAGTGCTTGAACAGATTGGATGGAACAAATGCTCCTCTATTGTAGTTATCTCAAGCCATCCTCCACTGGCAATGTAATCTAGATAAACCTAATTTCAGCTACTCCAAGAGCCTTGTTTCTAAAATTACAATGAAAACTTTACTAGTAGCTTGTGTTGGGGAACAGTCACACTCCAGTCTCTGAAGTAATCTGTACATAGTAATTAATTATTGTCAATGATATTTCAGATATTGTAGAACTCTGAAGGTCACAGCATCAACATCCCTGCCCCACCCCAAGCCTCCAACCCACAACAGTGCAGGGACAGCTGTGTTTGTACAATACACCGTGTGTGTGTACATGTCTGTGTGTTCACAAAACCACTGTACTAATCTGGCCAAGCTTGCTCTTCATCCGTTCTCACAAATTAGTGAGTGAAAAATACAGCGAGATTCTTTTGAAGGTAAGACACAAAGTAATGCAGCTCCTGACCTTTCCTACTCTCTTAGGATCAGTGCACCATTGTGTTCAATACTGTCCATTTATTGAGATATTGATACATAGAACAATAACGCATATTTATTCTCCTTTCTGTGACAGGATGGCTTAATCATGGATATGATTGTGTGAGTGGGGGTGCACCCTCAGTAACTTTTAACACATAAAATGTGTTACCTTTACCTTATCATTTTTATTTATTTGGTGTGCTTTCTCATGTGGATAAATATACTCTGCTGTAAGGGAAAACTTCTTTTTGGTATATTCCTTTAATATTTATCAAAGAAAAAATATATCGTTGAGAAATATACAAACTTGATGAGATTTTCAGTAAAGTCAAATTTAAGTCCAGCATTAGAGTTTTGAGTTATATATATAAATGTATTCCAAAATAGGCGCATATAATCACAGTCATATAGATAATGTTTTCAGTGAGTCTCTAAAACCTTTAAAACTTACTCGTGGAAAAAAATTGTGAGTTATAGTCTCTCTCTGCAGAAAATCTTCCATGTCTGTCTTTTAGGCACTCATTTAGCAGTTTCTTACATGTTGCCAGAATGCTGTTCCTGTTTGATACTGCACTGATTTTGGTGGGAAACCATTCAGACACAGCAGCCTATCAAATATTGATCAGTGCTGAGGGTGTTCTACCTCCCCATGGCAAGGACTACCTTGATAATACATTAGACACAATATACAGATATTACTGAAGTCGATCCTGTTGCACTGTATTTTCTGCATTTATCTAAACCTGCCTTTTAAAATTTGCTTGCATATTCTCATGCTTTTTCTGTGTAGTTTTTTTTATTACAGTGGATAACCTGGTGTATATGTTCTGTTCTAAAGCTCAGAATTATCATCCTCCCCTTAGTAGTGAGGGTGTTAATATGTATTGTGTGCAGCAGCAGACAGCTGTATTCAAGAACTGAAACACCTGTAGGTGTAGATAAAACAAAAAAAAAAAAACCTTTTAATTTCATTTTCAGTTCAGAGCTTTAAAAGTTCCAGGGAATTGTATGAAAGTAAAAATTAATCCTAGATTAATGCTAGTATTTCGTAAGTCATATCAAAAACTGCTAGTTTTGTATAGTGTGAATCAGGTTTGAAGCAGTTTGCAAAAACACAAGGCTGACAGGAAATTAAATTCTGAATAAAAAATAAATATCAAGACTATTATGTTGGGGTTTTTATTCATTGAGGAAAATCCCAATGAATTCTGCTGATATTAGAATGCAGTGAATGGGATTGAATATCTCTCACTTGACTATTTTTATATCTGCTAAAATGTTATTATAATAAAATAAAGTTCATAAACTTTTCACGTTTACAATATTTCAGAGCTTTTATCCCAGTTAAAAGCTTTCTCCATCAAAAATAGTTGCAAAACTGTAATATGAAGATGCATCAGGTATTGCGTACATACTAAGAATTTTAGAAAATACTCTAGAGATTCAATCATGAACTTTTCCTTAGCCCGGAGAAAGTGGTGCCCACTGGGGAGATCAGAAGGAAGTTAATAACCATCTTACTTGTAAGTGGTAGCTATGGTTGATTGTGCCTTGACTAATAATTTATTGAAAAGAAAAAAAAAAACAAAAACAACAACAAAAAAACCCACCCACATGTGAAGTGCAATCTGTTCCTTACTGAAAAATAAAATAAGAGAAAAAGACTTGAGGAGCTTTCAAAAAGGTTATTTCGCAGAAAAAAATGGAGGAACTTCCTTGTACACTTGAAAAGAATGTGGTTTCAGCTAAGAAGAACCTTTTTGTAAACAAGAGATTGTTTAGGGGGTAGGACCAGAACATATACAATTTATGTATCAAACCATTAGGCAACTGGTGTCATCAAAGTGCCTCTACTGACTTACAGAAGGTCTTCGAAAAGCATGGTGGACAGGAGAGGCCCTCATACAATCAGATAAAGCAGATTATGGTCCAAAAGTGAAAAGAAAAGGTACTGCTTTGGTGCCTTTGGACAGTGATGATCATAAGATGAATGTAATTTGGGATAATAATCATATGACTGATGGAATTTGAGACAATTACTATTTTTGGGGGGGGCTGTCAAGCCCCACAGCTTTTATTTTTGTCTGCTATGGTTGAGGCCTTCTGATTACTTCTATACCATTTCTCCCCTAATAATTTTGTTACTATTAATTAAAGTAAAGAGAGTGACAATAATGGAAATATTACAAAAGTTTGAGAGTCAGTTCTAAAGCATTGTTTGCTGACCTAAAACTTGCTTGAACTAACATAACTATTTGGCCTCCAAAACTGAAATGGAAAAGCAGGTAGAAATAATTTCTTCTTTTCATTAACATATAAATATAGTTCAAACATGTCTGATAGATTTCCCTGGTTTTGGTCCTGAAATGAACGTTGTAGTATAGATGATAAAACACAGTTCGTAAGGGTCACTTGAACATTTTTTCAATTCACATTTATTTAAAAAAAATGAGGATAATCTCCTTTTAATGAGTTCAGTTTATTAAATTTGGGACTGAAGTAGACTCTTAAGAATTTCAAAGCCAAATAGAAATCATTCAGTCTCCAAAGAGAAGCATATGTGAGCCTATAATTTAAAAATAAACCCTTATAAAGATCATTTTAAGGAAGTTGAATCCTCATTAGTGGCCATACAAATGCAAAATACTGGTTTTTTTCTTCACATGAGGTAATTTATTTTCTGCCATTTCTTCATTTCATAATCTTAACTTTTGTATATTTAAAAATATTGATAATTTTTAAGCATTTTGTTTTAATTTTATAACATTTCATCGTTGCTTGAATCCTAATTAATTACATTTTGTTTTGAAAATCAGAACTTGTTCTTTCTGCTTAAACATTTTAGTGAGCAGGGTTCTTTTGATGGGTTGTAACAGGTGCCCAATCAATTACTGTGAAAAGAAGTCTCATGACTGTCAATTATGTAAAGTGAAGACATTAGTTGTGTTTACTGTGATATGCTTTCTATGAGGGTAGATTTTGGTGCTAGTGGAATGTTGGTCACACAGTGAAGGACAAATGCAGAAGATTGTTGTCACAACAGTGGTCCCTGTAACGTGTTCTTTCAATGCTGCTGTAAGTGAAGCTGTGGGCTTTAATATCACGACTGTACCATGGTATAAAACACTGATCTGTCTTTACAGAACCAGAACTTCAGGGGTGATTCCTTAGTGCTGTCACAGGTTCCAGTGTGTGAAATTATAGTTAGGCTCAACACCTTCTTGTTAATCAAGAATAATCTTATGAGAAACCTAAAGTCCTTGGTGTCCTTGAAGATACAATGGCAAGAATTTCTGCTCAAGTCATCAGAGACAAAATCTCATCTGCAAAACTGAACAAATAAGGCATAGTTAGTGATAGTAGAAGATACTTGGAATTGGGTCGGTTTGTGCAGAATTCATGAAAAGACAAAAGTGAGAAGAAATAAAATACGGGACAAGTTAGTTAACAGTTTCACTTGTAAATTATGTAGGTTTTCTCTTACATATTTGATACTTAGTTATAGATTTTGTCTTCATTGTTTAGCTTCATCTGATTTCATAAAATGGACAGAAAATGATGAAATGTAGTCATTACCAAAATAATATTATTTCAAAGCATTCAACAGCCTATAATACTTAAGATGTATTTAATCCTTTCCATATTCAGAGTAAATCTTACTGCTTATAGAGATCTGAATATATAAAAATAAATATCTGCCCACTCCTTTGAAAATTAGTGTTAAAGATTGCAATACAGAACTTTAAGACAGGCCTTACCCAGTGAAATTGGTCAGCATATTGCAGTTGCCTCATGTAAGTTTTCATTTGTGAAACCATTTTTCTTCATGTTGCTGATGCAAAATTTTTGTAACAGTGGTCATAGAAGTCAACTTTTCCATAGAAACAACTTGTCATCTAGTCACTTGTGCAACAGTTGTTAGAACAGTCATTGCATCTCAATAAGAAAGTCTCACCCCAAACAGTGGCACAAAACTGAGTTTAAAAAGCGATTATCTATCCCTCTAGAGTGACTCTGAGTTGGTGGCACGTGAGGAAAAGTGCAATGTGCTTGTGTAAATTAATCTGAGAGAACATTTGGATGGGAAATGGAATTATTATGCAGCATTTATATTATGCTGTTGCTGAAGGCACTGAGTCTTCCTCCATAATTGTAGCCATAATTTCTGCTGCAGCAATATTTTAAATTTTATGGCATATATGATACCCATAATGAAAAGGGTAACTATTAAATTATGGGTTTGGAGCAAACTGTATGGCATAGCAAAAATAAATTAAATAAAGTCTGTAATTACTAAGTACAATTTAAATACTATTTTTTTTTTTTTTTATTGAGTAAAGAAGGAGTAGCGAACTGTTTAGTTTCTTACAGGGAGCATACAGAAATTAATTCCATAAGAAAACTGTACAAACATATGTTGTTTTGTGTTGTGGTTGGGTCCAGCTACTCGAAATTAACTGGATCCATCTGTTGAGTCTTTCAGCTCACGCATGCTCCTTGTGCACCAGCTTAGGTAGGGTTAATATGTCCTCCACTGCCAAGAGGAAAGGGGTAGCCTTGGTGGCACATGAGTGGTGCCTTGGTGTGGCCCCCTCTATCCCTCTTTAAACGCCTTCTTCCACCCCCATGACTTTGATCATCCTCTGTATGAATCTGAGAGTGTAGAAAGGTGGTGATTGTTGGGGTTGCAGAGCTTTGTTTTAAGCTCTGGATCAGCCATTTTCCTGCATTGTCCATGTTCTGAGGAGTTAGAGGACAGTGAGAGCCAAAGGAGGGCCAGCACACCTGTGTCTTGTGACAATGATCTGACCCCAAGGTTTTTATTAAAACCCAGCTGAATTAATGGCTTTTCATGACTGAAAAGTTGGGCTAAACCTGAACGAAATCCTGCTGTGTTTAATTTTCTTTACTGATTCTCTTTTATCTACAGCAGATGAAAGCAAGTAGATTATTGCTAATCTTAAATGAGCTATTTATCTTACAGTGGCAGAGCAGGTGGCCTTTTGGTTAGATGACTGTGAGTTAACATTAGGACACTGAAAGCAGCAGCAAATTATCTACATTATCTGTTTCTGATATGTATCAAAATGCATTGTTCATTCTAATGTTGTTCAGTGCAACTGAAGATATGTCCTGAGATACTTCTGTGCCAGCCGTTCGTGCCTTTTGGAATTGGGATTTTGAAGCTAAATGTTACATGCAGATAGGTGTTTCTATTTAATGATTTGGAATTTATTTTGTGAAGGAAGAGTGAACAGGAAAAGGAAGATATTCTTTACTGCATATTAACTTGCATTCGAGCTCATCACTGACTGACTGAACTCCACAGTAGCCACTGCAAAAACGTTCTAAATAATAGAATGATTTTTGTGTTAAACTGTGTATATTGACTTTTTTCTCTAATTTTTTCCATAATCGGCTGTATTATCAAGAGAATTCTGAAGAAAAGCCCATGATGTCTCTTAATGACTTTTTCAAAAGGCTTTTAATATACAAGAGCTGTATGTATTTTGTTCAATTTTTGTACTATACCTACCTTTGCAGTTTCAGAGACTATGAATGGTCTTGCAGCACTTAATTTCTGTCTGGACTGGCAGGGTAAGATACAGTAGGTAGGTACCTGCTGAATGTGACTGACATCAATTTTTCTTTTCACCCGAGGATCGAGAAGAGAGAGATAGACCTTGTACTACTTATTGCTGTAGAGCAGAAGTGTGGCTCTGTCACACACTGACATGTTTAACATTTAAACAGTTCAGATCTTCTCTCAGGAATTCTAATTCTGCTTCAGCAGGCTAGTCCTGACATGGTTTCATGAAATGTGAAAGGAGAGGCAGTAAAGAGGAAAGGAAAAGGTATTAGTCAATGCTTTAATTTAATGGCCCTCTGAATTCTAATCTCAAAGTAGGACACATTTCTGAGATCCTTTGTTCTATATTTTAGAACAGTGTCTCTGAATGGAGCTACCTGGGCGATTGCAGAGCACAGAGTGTAGTGGGGTTGAAGCATCACTATATTTCTGACTTTAAAAGCATGAGAGCAATTTCTCAAACCTGTTGCGTTGTTTAAATCACAGTCAGCTTTCTGCATGATCTGTCAGAGTAAGAGGTCACCTGCTAAGAATTACCTGCATTGTTTTCAAAATAAGGTTGTAGAAAATGAAGAATTTGGAGAATTTCCTAAATTCAAATGCGCTAATATATGGCAAGTGTGCATTTATTTAAGAAATTACGTCATGTTAAAAAAAAAAATCCATGAACAATAGGTTTCATCCTGGACAGAGCTCATCCATCAAATAAGATGAATATTGAGAAACACATTATTTTCCACAATATAAAGCTGACTACAGTGTATCACTTAAACTTTTGTGGGTTTTCCTCCCTTTCTGTAGCAGAACTTTTCAGCATTTTACAGGGAGCTTTCAAAATTCTACCCACTTGTATTTGGTCCAAGTTAGCTTGCATCACTCTGTAAGTACATAAATTAGTCAATTTTTTTCTTTCTTTAGGATTTCGGAAAGAGACTCTGCGGTATTATTCCAGTGTAATTTTGTTTTCTAGTTTTGACCTACCTTTTATTGGAAAATGATTATTTTATCTCGAATATTAAGAGGAAAAAGAAAAAAAATGTTCAGGCAGGTCTCTGGTATACTAGATTAAATGACCTACAATTTTCTAAAAGATGATAAATGTGATACCTCATCTTTAGAATTTAGAAAGGAGAAAGCTATGGGACTTGAAGCTGGAGTCTTACAGCAAATTCTTTCAGTCCAAGTTTTTGAATATTTTGAATATTTTGAATACCCTAAGACATTTCTAATAGTGTAATACAAGAATGGAAGCAGTTGAGCCTTACTAAGTATGCCACATCCAACTTCCTTACATAACTTTCAGATATAAATAGAAGGAAATTGAGTTTGGGAGGAACTCCAGCATAAATTAAAACCAAGGGCTAATATAATTTGTAAAAAGATAAGGAGTGAGACATAAAAATTTAAAAATACTAATATGGATAATAATGGGGATGTGGAGATGGTAAGATGTCACAAGCAAAAGATTAGAAATGAAAATGATAAATTAGTGCAGATATTTTATGTATTTATTATTAATTATCAACTTCTTGGTATTCTTAGCTCTATGCAATTTAGTGCAATTCATGACTGCTTTCCCCAAGGAACTTAAAAGTCAAACTTAGTATGGAAAATGCAGTTCATTTTCACCTAACATACAGATTAGTTGCAGCTTCATCATGGTCCGCATATACTGGGTGATAAAATAATTCAAATAGTATGTTCAGTTTTTGTTCTTGTTGTGTAGTTTGTTTTTTTAAATGGCCTCTGCTGAAAATGGAAGCTAAGCAAAGATCATAAAGGAGATGCCACATGGTAAACTTCATTGAAGTCCAAAGGAATTACAGCATGTGGTCCTTTACAAAAGACTGAAAATTCCTGCAGTCTCTGCCAATAATCTCACCCCATCAATAGAGGCTAGTAAAGTATCTCTGACCTGGAATTCACCTTTTTATTTTTTTCTGTCATCCATAAGAGTAAAAGAAGACCACAAAACAGCAACACAAGAAAGGAAAGTATAAGAAGCAGTCTCTAGATAACCAATTTTTAAAAAGTTAGATTTTAGATTTCGATTTTTTTTTTTTTTTTTTAATGTATCAGTGTGGTTCAGGACCAACTGAGTTATACTATGCAGACTTGTGAATATGAAAATCTCCTCCCTGAGACTTCTCAGTAATGGTTATAATAGTGTATGTCAGGATTTTTATTTGATGTTGTTCATGTGGACTATTTCAGATTACTTAAATTTAAAGGGTTTCTTGTTATTCTGAAACAGATGCCATCTGATATCTTTATATAACTCATTGGTAACATTTCTTTTTTAATTACATGTTCAAAAATGCAAGTGAACTATTACCATTAATTCAAGAAGCCTTATTGAATCTGTTACTTCTGGAAGTTAGTTTTTACACATAGGGAGATGAAAATTCAACTTCAGTCTTAGTGGATGTGAAGCCTCAGTTCAGCAAGATTTTAAAATTTGTTCCTAACTTTAAAAATGAGAATTTATAAGTGGTAGCTTCATAAAGCTGTTAGGAAGGCAGGGAGGAAGGCAGGAAGGAAAGAAGGGACCTTTGCTAAATTCTTGTCTTAAAAGCAGGAGGAGCTGTATCACATTAAAAAAGTTCTCAGAATAGGAGTTTTTTCTTTTCCTCCTCTGTTTTTCTTCAACCACAACCTGCCTGACTGATTGTTGTGTAGAAGTGGCTTTGGGTGAACACATTTGGGGAACATGACAGCTGCTTCCCCAAGAAATGGGAAAAGGTGTTCTGAAGCCATATCAGAACAGGCTTCTGGATGGAGTGGTGGGAGATACGCACAGGGAGTGAAGGTGATCTAATAACCTGGACAGCATAATGTGTTTTTGCAGTGGCTACTGCAAGGTTGGTATCTGAAGTCTTACAGGCTACTAGTCCAGGGGCAGAGGAATTCCTAAGGCAACTGAGTGTTGTCAAATATACAGAAAGAGACTGAAAAAACCCCCCAATACTGGAACTCTGTCTAGAAATTTTAGCCTGTTATTTAGACTTTATAATGATGGGATAGTTCCTTGGCCAAACATAGCACCCTACTGTATACACTGATACTAATTTTTTTATTATTATTATTAGAGTAACATTTTTACATTATTATTCATGCCCATATAGAAAGATCCCACAAGACCAGAGCACAGACATTGTCTTCATCCAATTTGAACAGAAGGAGTATTGTCTAGCTAAACATAATCTGAAACCTAAGAGAGAACATAAGCTCCACTGTTCTGTTGAGGAAGGTCTGAAAATACAAGTTTTATCTTCCTGCCCTGCTCTTATGAAGGAGAACCAAAAGGTTCATTGGAATGGCAAATCTTAAACCATTTTTGAAGGGTTCATTGCTGTGCTAGGGTCCTCTTTAAAAATCTTATCCAGAACACTACTCTCAAGCCTCAAGCAGGACTAGTCTGCTAAGTTAAGAAGGACTCCCAATTATGTTTATAATAAATAATTTGTTGAAGAAAAGTTGCTAGATGTTGTTTCTTTATTAATAGATGGGTTCAGTAGTAGGATGTAATAATTTTCAAAGAGTATTCTAAAGCCTTTGATAAACCCTTCTTCAAATAAGATGTTCATATGTGTGTTCATATGACCTCACTTCACCCTAACCAGTCAGGTGCATCAAGAATAGAGGGAGAATACAGAAGGGGAGATGCCCAGCTCAATAAATTGGAAAGTTAGAAGTATATGCTTTAGATCCCAGGTCATATAAAGTGGGATTACACTTTAGGTTTGTTTTTTTAAAGGAAATCCAGATAGGCAGTTATTTATAGGCTATTCACAGGGTTTTACTAGAGAATATTGAACAGAACTGAAGTTTGCTCAAAACTACAGTGGCACTTGCCTTCCTCTTTTAATTTTTTTAAGCTGACTTGAAATGATAGTCTATAAAGGAAAGTCTTGGGTATTTGGCTGTTTCAGACTTCATGAAGACAATTATCACAATCCCTGCAAGGACTGGCATGATCAGTTTCATGACCCCATCACATTATGAGGGGTTTGTTTTTGAAAGTAGAGGAAACACTGCTTTTCAGTAAGTTTAGGTACACCAAGATCAAGAAGGTAGCATGCATTGTTTTCTCAAACATTATGCTGCAGTTATCACAGCAGATTGTTTATCAGTTGGTTTTCCCCAAGACAGTCTCTTTTAAAAGTCAGAGGAGCAAGTAGAAGACTGTGAGACTGCATGGTACCGATGATTTTTTTTCTTTTGAACTATTAAAAACTAATCATGAAAGTTTTTTCTCCCAGGTTTTTAACAGATGTTCTCTTTCTTCAGTTTCTTCTACCACATTGTAAGAATCCAAAATAACTGTAAACCTTGATGGATATTTACTACTTTTCAGTCCTTATCATCTTTCCCAAATCATGCTGATGTTCGAGTGGTAGGTTACAAATTCTCACAGCAGTACTTCCAGACTCTCATGATATTTTATAGGTTGACTTTTAATGATTGTTAAAATTGCTGCTTGAAAACTGCTGCTACTTTTACAGAAGACATGCAGTATTCAGAAAAAGAATCAAAAAAAGAGGAACTTGACTAGTTTAAACAGCAGGAAGCTTAAATATTTCTCATGGAGAGAACCATTTTTTTAAGCAGAATTTAATGGCTGTTAAACCATGAAGAACTGAAGAACCTGGAAGTTGTGCTGTTGCTAGGAGAGGTAATATCAGCAACACACACACAAAAAAAATCTTAATTTTCAAAAGAGAAACATTTCCCAAAGAGTGCAAAACTCTCTAATATCTTCTTTAGCATTTTAGTTTTCACCTAATTTTAAATCAGGCTCAGTCAGCTATGCTTTATGAAGAATAATTTTAAATTATTATCAAGTATCACAGGCAAGCATTAGAAAATACTTTTGAAGTTAGAGCCATCAGAAAAGATGCCCTCTCAATGTCAGTACATTATTCTTCACAATTTTTTTTCCTGATAAAGTTTCAAGCTCAGATAAAGGTGTATGATAACAAGATTTCTTAGGCTAATTTTTATTCGGGCATGTTTATTAAGTGGGAAAAGAACATATATTTTGGATTCTCTGAGTAGCAGCATCCTTGAAATTAAGCTTACAGAACTTCTGCTAAGCCATCATTTCCCATTGCCATGTATATGTCTCAGATTTAACTTGTCTGCTGTATACTCTCAGTATGCCCTTGTAATTTACCCTGATGTCATTGCTGTCACTTACCCTGAAAGCAAGAGGCCAGTCTTTTCCCTGGGCTATGTGGTCGTCAACAGATTCTAAAAATAGTATTTTGTTCCACTGCATGATCCTAATTTAGCTGAGCTTCGTGCCTTAATCATTCCTTTGTGAAAGGTTTGCCAAATCTCAGATCCTCAAACATGCCGTACAGCCCCACATATTCATTTCCTCCATATTCATTTCCTCCATCAGTGTCTTGTGCTAACATTGACTTAATTTGCTTTAATTCAGTGTGTCACTGGTCTTCTGTACAGAGCTTGTTCTCATTGCATATCTCTCTTTCGCTTTAATATTTCTAGAATGATAAAGAATGCTTTTAAGCAATTGTGATTTAGATGGTACCCAAAACTGCATTGAAGTAATTTGTTTTCAGTAGGCATGTCACAAGTGATGAACTTTGATAGTTCTGGTAATCTTGTGTAAAGATTTCTGGAATAATGCCCAGTTACCGTAGCCATGTGACTAAAAATGCAGGGGAATTATTTCTTAATGCATCTCTGACCCTCTTTCCTTAATATTATTGCTTATAATCAGCTTATCCCTAAGATTTACATATATTTCTCTTTTTCCAATTTCTATCTTTTGTTATCCAAGTCTGCTGGGAGGAAGGAGAGAGGGGGAGAAGAAAACGATGTGTAAAGAAGTTAGGTTCTTCCATAATAACCCAAGTACTTTCCTTCAGTTTACCAGTCATAATTAACACATGGAATACTATTGATAAAAAAAAGTAACAAAATTTATCTTATCACATAAAAATGTGTAATGGTGAAATGAAATGAGTTTTAAATATGTTTCTGTTTTCCCCTTCTTCACATTTTTTCTTTCATTGCTCTTATTAACTACCTCTTCCCTTTTCTATCATGTTTTTCCTGTTTGATGCTTTTTCCTCTTTCATCAGTCTTGTTGGACTGGCTCTGTGTTGCTGTGTTACTTTTATTAACCAAGTCTCACTCTCTCTTTGTCTCAAATTTTTCTCCTACTCCCATTACCTTGGGGGAAAATGTATGCTGAAAAAGAACCCTATACCTTCCTCTAGTTCCCCACAGGATAAGGGGATGGAGTCTTTAAACTATAACCTTTCCATTCCCTAAAATAGATTTTAAAGTGAATAAAGAAATTGTGAGCTGAAGTCTGTCCTCTCCTCTACTCTCTTGCCTGAAAGACCTGGAAAGCAAGAAGGAAGAGCAAAACTCCTGCTTTGCTTCAGTGACTGTGTCTGAAGTGGAGAAGTCCTTTGGTACTCTTTAGTTCACCAATATAGATATTCATCTACTATACTGGTGAATTTTGGCGATATAATTGGAATTTTTGAAATTTGAGTCCCATTTGGTTCAAGACTTACGTTTAAAATCTTTCAGATAAGTTAAACATTGGAAAATACTTGAATTAAACGAAGGTATGCAAATTTAAATCATCCTTGTGTATGCAGTATGACTCTGTTTCAGCTACACATTCACAATCTAAATTCTCTACTGGAACTGACTTTTAAAAAAAGTTCATGTAAAAAGTAACCCATAATGAGGTATCTTCTGGTACTCTCAGGGACAGACACTTCAGAACACTCACTTGAGCTAGTGTACTGGCTGTAATGTTCTGCCACTTTTTGTGAGTTTCTAAAACAGGAAGTTCCTAGATCATGTTTATCATTATCAATGAAGCTGACTTCTGACATTAAGGTAATTGCATAAAACAGTCTACATCCATGTTTTTTTAACTGCTTTTTGCTATGGAGGAGAGTGGCTGGGAGAAAACTGGCTATTAAAAATGATCCTTTTACTAATTCCTGAGTCACGTAGCCTGCTGTTTTGGAGCGTATTACTTGTCATGGACTAAATCCATATGAGAGTCCATACAAGCATCTTAGCAACAGAGACAATGAATTTGCTGACATTCCTTAATTTTTTTATTCTGTACAGAAAAACTGGCATAACGCTACCGTGCCTGTGGAATTTGGGTCTGATTTTGGGCGCATTTCCTTGGAATCAAGTTTTATATGGTGTCTACAAACCTTCAAAGCAATGTCCTGAAGGTTGTCTTCTTTTTCCTCATCCCTCAACTTGCCCAAGGTGCAAAAGCTTCCTCAGTTTAATGTGCCCTGACCCCTTTCTGCTGACTTACCAAGTTTTAGATCCCTTCCACATTCTTTTCACTTTACTCCTGATAACACCTTTTCATCATGACTTCAGCATCTTCCAGTCTGCTTGACTGTACATTCAGGTTCTCATTATCTTTCTTCATCTACATTTAGTGGCATGTGAAAGACAATCATAGAAGGAATTAGTGATATTAGTCCCACCTCACAGTTACCTTGCATCATGAATGTGTCCAAGATTTTGCAAAGAAAAATCCTTATGATTTTCAGTGTTTGCCATCTTGGCTTTCAGTGAGCTCAAGAATGCATTAAGTAAAACCTAATCTGAACAGTAGTTAATCATACAGAAAATGTGATAACCAAAATGAGTAATTGCCATCCGATTAAATAGGGCTGCTACTTTCAGCTCTCGACCCATGCCTGTCCTGCACAGGTTTCATTGTGTTCCTGGATCTCAGTGTTCCTGGATCAGCAGTTTACCACTAGCCAGTGTTTGTCTGAATCAACCTCTGTTTCTAAAAGTGGAGCACATTGTAGTTGGTGGGTTTTTTTCTGACTTGTTGTGATGGCCCTGTAGCAGGATTAACGCGCTGCAGGACAGGGATGTGTGGACAGCTGGGATGACCATTTCGCAGTCCCATTCCAATCCACTTCCACAGAAGAGGATTTTCAGTGAGGGGTGCTGCTTTCACAGGGATACTTTCTAATTAGCTGTAAAGTATTTTTCACTGGCTACTTAACTTTGTTTGTTTAAATTTTACAGTGCTTTAAGTGCTGTGTTTTCCTATGTGGCATATTTTGCATATCTCAAGTTCCCTTTTTATACATTTTGACAATGTACTACTGCAGGAACAGTTTGATGGTAAATAAACTTGACTTGATGATATTACAACAGCATTGCTACAAATTCCTGCTTTCTGGATTCCAGAGTAGTTAAAGAGGCTTTTGCTGCAATCATATAAAACTCAAGTGGAAGATCTAATTATGTTGATTAATTTTGAGCCAAGTTGTTGGTATTTGTTTTCTATAAGTACTGAATTCTTCTATATAGAAGCATCTGCTCTGAAAAAAAAAAAAAAAGGGAAATGTGGTAAAGACTATGCAAACAATGATTATGTATCTCTCTTTGCTAGAATTTCCTAGTTCATATACTGTATAATTCCTCCTTCCTTTACTGGCAACTCTTTGAAATAGGTTACTGTTTGGGGATTTTTTGTTTGTTTGTTTGTTTGGATTTTTTACCTTAACCTGAGGAAGTGTTTTGTTTACTGGTAGCCTTTATAAGTGACTTTGCAGATAAGGCAAGACTGTAGCAGCAACTGCAATAAACCTTGGTCTGTCTCTCTGCTGTAGCTATGACATCCCAGAGATGACAAAACAAATGCATAGTTTTTAATAGTGACCACTGGAATTGCGTGCATGCTTATTGTGACAGGAATTCTCAAACAGGAATACTGCTGTGGATTACAGGACCTGGTACTAGAAACTAAGTTGCAGTTCAGACTTAATTCTAAATCTGTCAAATGGTCAGTTAATCACATTGATTTAAATATTTATATGAATTGATTTTTTTGTTATTGACTTGATTATTTATGGAAAATCTGTAAGTTCATATTTTATAGAAGAAAGGAAGGATGAAATTGCAGTGAAGAAAATCAGCAGCATTCAAGGATCAGTGACCTGACACAGTAAACATCAACAGTTTGTCTAAGCAGCAGTGCAACACAGGGATGCCTTAGTCCCCTTTAAATAAGAAATCTGGTCTTGCTCTTACAATGTCCAATTTTTTTTGTTCTCTCATGTTTTACCTAGGTGATTCTGATACCAGAGTGTAGTCATTTGAGTTCAATGTCTCTGCAAAGAGTGTTGTTTACCAAAAAGAAGTACCAAATTTCTTCTGTTTTTCCAGCTTGCACTGACTCAGTTTTCTCCCATAGATTCTCAAACTGCCTCTCTGCCCATCTTCTTTGGTAGCTTCCAGTCATATTACCTAAACCTTTTAATCTCTGATATAGCCCAATTCAATTTCAGCAAAGAAACTGACTGCAGTTGCAAAACTGGTGATGGTGCCAATTTCTAAGTAGAAAGCAAACTCCAAATAACAATATGAAAATATTCACTGAAAGAAATTATGCCAGTTATTTTAGTGGGCTGCTGTGATTTCTGTTACCATCTCAGTGGAAAGGGCTGGTAAGGTCTAGTGCCATTACAAATGTGTTACATCATGATACATAAGTTGGTAATATAATAGAGACAGTTTTTTGATATTGTGAATATAAAATAGGAATATTCTTTTTAGTGATAGGAATAATTTCATAAAACCTAATGATAAAACAGGCTGAAAATGTTTTGACCTTAGTCAAATAATTTCAACCCCATCAAAATAAGAAAAGGTCATAATGAAGTATTGGTTTGGTAATGAAATTTCAAATGAAATTTGGATTTTTTTTTCCTGGGGCAATTAAAAATGTCTTATTTGTATTGTTTTCATTGAATTTAATGAAACATCTGAATTTCTCTGAGAATAGAAACTTGTCATTTCTTTCAGTTATTCTTACCTTTTTATTTCAAGCTCTATCAAGACATACTGGCGTTTGTGATTCAAACTGTATCAAATGAGCAGAAATAATGTTGGATCTATTGGAAAATCCTGGTTTGCATTTTCCGTGGTATATGGGAAAAATTTTTGTCAATTGAAAAAATTGAAATATGTGCTTCTTCATAATCTTGTAAACTGAGCATAAAACAGATTCATATTACTTGGATTCAATGAACATCATCTGTACTAAATCTGATATCATGTCCTTTCTTCATTTAATCTGGTTTCAATTTTCATTATTCATTGCACGTTTATTTTGATTTTTCTTAAGCAGGATATACAGATTTTTAAAATTTCACTGTGAATTATTATTTTTTCATCAAGAACTTCCACAGTTAACTCTGGACCTGACACATGTTTATATATGCATGTATAAATATATTTATCAGGTGTTTATAAAGGATATAAAAATCCCAAATAAATATTTCCTGAGTGTTTACAACCATTAATTTATTTTCTAACCTCCTTTAGGACACTGGTACAATGTTTTTGGCTTGTTTGTTTTAACTTAAGTGAAATCAAAAGACGCAGTGTAATGTGGAAAGTCTCACTGAATTATTAGCATTAGGCATAATGCCAGAGGCATGAAATTTACATTTGAGTGTGAAACAATTGCCTTGGCAGAGGAATGCCAGTATGTCTTCTACACAAAAATTTTGAGTTGAGAGACAATGTAGAGAAAATCTAGACTACAGTGCCAAATAGTCAGAGAAGAATTTCTGTTTATCTCTGACAAAAGGCACTGTTATTTTGGCAAAACTCAGAAATTATCCAAATCATGTCACAGTTCATGCAGCCTCCAGAGCAGAGAACAATAAGGAGACATTTAGTGCAAGCTTGGGCTCTGACATGTGCACTACCCTCTTTGAAATCAAGTACATAATTATATTTAGACACATCTACTGAGTCACCAAAGGGTAACATTGGAAAAGTGAGAGACCAGACAAAAGATTTATTTTTTTCCTAACAGCATTCCAGACTTTGACCCAGAGCCAAACTTTCATGCTCCAGTCTGCCATAGTACATTTCACTTAAAGACATGCAGCAGCAGCCCATTGCCATTTAATATCACAGTTTTCAGATTATTCTCGTCTAATACTGCTTTTTCCTTCTTAAAGATTTTGAATTGTGTTGTTCTGTTTTGGGTTTTTTTTATTTTGCTGTTTGCAATAGTTTTCTTTTGCCAATCCAGAACAGACTGGGTGAGTCGTTAGGTCATTTTGTGGGTGTTTATTCTGGGGGACACTAGATAATTGTTAATGCAAACAGCACTGAATAAACAAACAGAAGTCCAAGATGCATTCATTCAGTTAATATTGCCTTGTGGATCACTGACTACTGAAAAATTGTTGTTTATAGAGTGAATTATTAAGTTGGCTTGCATATTAAATATGCTTGCCACTAAAATAATAAATTATGACTGGCAGATAAATACCATACTTGTTTTAACCAAGACAAAATGAAAAAAACATTAAAACCATGTTAGCTACTAATTGCCAACTTCAATTCTTTTGAATCATGAGCTTTGCTAAGAGGTGGTTATTTTGTTAAAAAGCTTTGTCAGGTAATTATTTTCGTCCCTGCCAAAGAACTGCACAGGTTTGCTGATTCCAAAGTTTATCTCAGTCCTCGCACTACCAGATAGATTGAAGTACATACAGCTAAGGGTCCTCCAGCTTTGTGAGCATCCTTCTACTTAAATTAATTAATTAAAACTGTAATTCTGTGCAATGGATATACAGATCCCCCTTCATGTAATGAACTTTGTGAGGAGGTATGAGGAAGTGCTTGAATCTGGAGAGTGTCTTTTGCCAACTCGCCGAGAAATTTTTCAGCAAATGAGTCCAATATGTAAATTATTAAAAATCATTATGTTAACTGAACATAAGTAACTCAGTGTTCAAACAAAATATAATTCGAGCGTGCTGGAAAGCAATAACTGATTGAGGGTTTATTAATCTGTAGTTACTCAACTTCTCCTTTGATTTACTGTGGTGTCTGCATGCCTCTGACCACTCTTCCAGTACCAAACATTTTGTGGCAAGCTCGATGGAATGAAAATGCCTTTATGGAATTTAGATTTGAAGTAATGTTTCTCTTTTTCCACAAATATTTTTGTTTCCTGTAAAGCACAAAGGACTAGCTATGCTATATGTAAAGATAATTTCTATATCTACTTTCCCTATTTATAGAGAAGGTTTGGGGTTTAAGTTTAATTATTGCTAAAAAAAAAAGGCCTTGCAGAGTTACAAAGGTATGTATGTTTAATTTCCTAACATACACAATAAGGACAGATATGATTTTCTTTATTCATTTTCACAATGTAGAGCCAATATGTTGGCAAAAACGGAGGCAGAAGAACTTGGAAAGGCAAACATTAGTTGTGAACTATTATCATAAGTAGTTGCTGATCTGGGATTTGTGCCTTTGAAGTATGGTTTTAGTCTCTTTCCCCATTAGCAGTTCAGACATTTCTCAGACAATAGGAATTTCTTGTGATTTGTCTCCATCAAATAAGACATATACAAGCTGCAGTGATATCATATGCTATGAAACTGCATTTGATAATGCATAATTTCTCCATAAACTTGGTATTTGTGCATACAGTATTGTATTCTTACTTTGCACCAGTAACCTTGAGAATGAAGTGTTTGCTCCTTTTACTTCAATAGTATTTCATTTGGCTTGTGGCATTTCCTACACTTAACAAGGTGTCTCTTGCTGTTGTGTGCACAAGAAATTTTCTTTTTGTTTGCTATCTTATTTCATTAAGTATACTGAAGTATTCAGTCATGGAAGTACTTTGTGAAATTACATTTATTATACTACTGGAATATGACCTGATTTATTGTAAGAAGATCAGAGCACAGCTCAAGTGCTCAGTGCATTATCCTAAATGAAGCTTTGTCTCTGAGGGCTGCCATAGGCTTCATCTTTGCTGTTACATTTTAGCCACTGATTTCCCTTTAGAGCACAAATGGCATAATAATACTGCTTGGTAAATGTTTCTTCAGCATTGAATAACTGCTTTTCCTGCCAAGGGGGTGTCAAAGTCTCTTCCCAACCTGTCTGTCACACACTATTCCTTTTACATCCATCAGCAGAGGTGAGCTAAATAGGTCTGATGACTCAGTTTTGGAGGAGATGCAGATTGCAAGTCAAGTTGAAAGGACAGCAAGTAACTTTGCAAAGCTTGCTTGTTTACATATCTTAGATTGCAGGGGTTCCTGGCCCCTTTAGAGAAAGCGACACTGTTTTCCTTTCTCTTTGAGTGATACATGCTGTTCATGCCTCCCTCTGTGCCTGCAAACCAGGCTCTGTCCTGAAGCTGTTTCCTCTGCACCTCCTCAATTCAAAGCCACAGGCAGCTCCTTTCTCACATTCTGAAGCACAGTTTGTCCCAGAGCAACCTAATGGTGGGGAGGGGCAAAAAAAAAAAATCAAATATTCAGGATGAAGGAAGCTCCTAGGAGAGCTGGAAAGTTGCTCAGGTGCAAGTGGCTGTGATTTGGAGATGGGGTTGCAGAGATTAGCCAGAAGCTTATCACAGATATCTGTAAGCAGTGGGTTTCACAGTTTGTCATTTTACAAATGTTTTATTTTTGAAATTACTTAGGTTTATATTTTCTGCCTTTTTTCATGTATTACAGGAGGAGACAATTACTAATCATTGGGGCTTTTACCAGCATAAGATACAACATTTGTGCATGATGCATGATATGTATTCCTGTAATTTAATTATCTAGAGTGTTTATTTGGGGTATAAATGCTGGAAACAATGACATTTCTGAGATGATTTATGAGGTACTGCACTTTGTAATCAAACCTTCTGTGAGCTGTTTGTAAAGTATCAAGTGTTATGAAATTGCTGATAGTCAGAAAAAGAACATTGATAATGGGCTTACATTCTCTGTGCAGCTGCAGATGAGAATCGGTAGGAAATACAGGGGAGCAGAACAGTGGCAGCTATATTGCAGAGATAAGTAACTGAGATGTTGCCTGCCTGAGAAATACATAAACTCTCTGCTATGAATTTGATTTTTGTGTTGAGAATTATGTCGCTCCAGCTTTACATTTTAGACAATATTTTACAGTTAAAAGTTCTTTTTTTTTTCTATGTGATAATGCAAGTATTTAATAATAAGTAAATAAATGCATTATACATAAAAACCAACAAGAAGACAAAACAGTAATACTGAGGTGTGGAAATTACCAGGGTTGGACAAGGTTTAGATCAAGAGTAGCTAAAAGAGAGTGAAAGTGGAATTGTCATTGACTGTGGAACCAAAATTACCCAAACTTTGCAGAACTTTTATTAATAAGGCAGAACATAACACGAGTGAATAAACTTTTGACTGCAGTAGGAATTAGTGACTTGCCATAATCAGGGCCCAAGAAAGGAGAGCACTGTGCATTACTTCAGTTTATGTTTCAAAGATACATCTCTTGTAGTTCCAGAAGGCTAAGAAGTCCTCAGAATACTTGGCTAGGTGAGCAAAGTCTCTTTTCCACTTCAGCTTACTCAGCTGAAAAAAGTGTTCATAAAGATTACGAGGAAGCATACTCTGTAACACAATGACTGACCCCCCAGAGAGAAAATCTTTGAAACTGTAATAGTGACCTTGATTTTATGAGCATTTTGAGAGCAGAATTACAGACACAGTTCTTTATTGGATCTTACTGCTCTTGTAAAGCTGATAAGGAAGGAATGATGATGGGCCCTTTTTAAATTTCTGAATTGTAACCTAGCCAACCTAGGCTATCTCTGCTAGAAATTAGTCTAGAGCACAGGCTGTGAACCGGGCAGAGCTCAATAAATAGAGGGCTTTAATCTCATACGTGTGCTGTTTAATAAAACTGCATTCAGGGCAGCAAAATAAATCAAGAGACTTAATGAGGAGATATTATTATTATTAAGAAGTTTAATTGTAAGTATTAGGACTTAAATTTTTGTTCTATGTGAGGAATTCTAAATTTTATTTTAAACTTAGGCTAATGGTGCAAATGTTGTGTTGGAACTTTGAGTACTATACCTATACAAATAATTGCAAGCACATAATTAATACAAAAACCAACAAAATACTTGATGGACAGAATTTTGTTACAGGATTGGTTTTTTTCCAGCCATTGAATGAAACTGCTGTTTTGCCCAGGACTGTTTTGTGTTTCCTGAAAATGTTACTGACTCATGCATGAGTGTTTTTATTGCAGACCCAGCAGCAGGACACTGTTATTAGCCTCTGCTAACATCCTGTTCCAGTGGCTTTATGACATAAATAAATGAATGCATAAGTGTGCATTAAGATGAATACACTTTAGGTAAAGGCCAGGCAAAGTAATAATTGCAGGATTTGGTGTGACATTTTGCCAGCACTCGCACATATTCCTGACTTTTCTAACATTTGTTTTTCAAATCATAAATATTTCTGCAAAGTAAGCACACCGTTAAATGGCAGCGGCTTCTGCAGAGAGATTAGGTGCATTAATAAAATGTGAGACAAAAAGTACTGGCGCGTGATGGTTTTTAATTAGGGGAGAAAAGAAAAAAAATGTTCTTTTCAAAGAGAGGGAGTGTTCTGAAGACCAACACTTAATTGTCTCTTTTTTTGTTACTTTTGAGTATACTCTTACTTTTGAAACAAAAATTGAAAAACACACAAAAAAAGAAATTTACACTTGCAATAAGAAATGTTTGACTGTCCTGTGAAAGGGAGGAGGTGGTGGGAACCTAAGCATTCTTTTGATTCTATTCAGTGAAACCAGGTTGTGTACTTTATAAGAACCAGGAACAACTTCTAACAACTTCCTAATCCTGTTGCAACTTTGATCATTTCTCCTTTTAAGCAATGGCTATAACTGGACCTAGCAAAGAAAAGTGCAATTGCTCGTCTCAGACAGATAACTTTTATGTTTTGCTATATCTTTTTCATTCTAATGAAATCTTTCTCTCCATTTTAGACAAATATCACTTGCTGTGTCATAGCACATGGATTTCAGGACTGCCTGTGAAGAGGTAGGATCAGATTTTTTTTTCAAACAATAGTAGAATGAAAATCAATGAACTTTTTATATATAATCCTTTTTATATGCCAGATACTTTTTTTTTTACCCTTTTTTTTTCCTTCCCCTGAAATTTTAGGAATGATATAATCAAATGTAAGTTATTCAGCTGATCACTTCATGGTGGCAGATGGACTTTGTAGTAGAAGATGAAAGAATTTGCGCAGGTGTATTCATCACTAGACCTCACCTCTGTTCCCATTTACCTCTTTAGGCACAATGAGGTGCAGGTACTTATGTTTTGTGTGAGCTTTGCTCTTCTTGAAGTGTTTACATCTGAAAGCCTGTGCATGAAGAAAAACATCAATGGAGTCAGGAATCTGTTTGGTGCTTCTCAGCAGAATCAAGGGGGAAATGCAGAAGTACGGGAAAAAGGTAGGGGGGAAGGGGAGCTGTGAGGATGACCAAAATGAAAAGCATTTAGTGAGGTAAAAGAGTAATTTTTGCCTAGAGTTATTTTCATAATGTCAATACAAAGTACTTCAATCTCCCTCCACTAGAGATAAGGGAAGTGCTTTCTGTGTTCATACTAATTTGCCTTAAAGAAAGCAAATAAAATGTATTTGCAGACATTAGCAAGGGCATCTTATTTACCCCGTGATTGTCTATGAACAATTGTTTTAATGTGATTTTAACAACTTCAGCAATTGAGACACAGTGAGAACCGTTTGCAGCAAATTATATACTGATGTTAATGCATTATTATAATTTAAAAATCATGGCAATTACCTGTACACTGAAAACCACAAACAGCATTTATGAAGTTAGGACTGAAAACAAGAAAACTGGCTAGAACTTTAAGTATGACCATGATCCTGTGAAAAAATAGAAATGAAGGGATGGGAACAGCACTAAAAGCAAGAACTAACTGCAGCTAAAACCAATTGTGACTTGAGAATCAGTTGGAATAAATTAGGGGAGAAGAGAAAATAAGCAGACTAAAAGAATATTAAATCATGACAGCATTCTGAAAGTAGTAGTAGGGTCAAAAGCTAATATTGAAGTGAAGCTTGCCTTTGGGAAAGAATTCTGTGATGTTTTTCCAGGGTGGTATGTGTCAGGCTCTAATACCTCAGAAGATATAAACAGTATAAATTCTATAGCAGTATATCTCAGATTATTTGCATGGAAGAAAGCATTCTTACCGGTTTTGAGGTTTGGCTTTTTGGATAGAGTATTTTCAGTTGGAAGGAGCCTGCAGTGATCATCTAGTCCAACTTAACTGCTTCATGGCTGACCAAGAGTTAAAGCATGTTATTCAGGGTGTTTTGGTTTTGGTTTTATTAATAACATCTCTTTTTGAATGCATTTATTCAGGAAAAGAGGAAGATACATATTATTTTCATAGTATTTTATGTTGTTATTCTTTAAACTCTATAGACTACTTATTGGCGATTAACTTCACTCTGTATCTAGTTTCTAATGGGGCCATTGATTACAAATTTAGGTCTTTAAAAATCAGCTGATTTGTTGGAGCTACCATGGTAAACAAGGGAAGGAGAGGATAATTCCACCCACCCTAAAGAAACTCCATAATCTGGAGACCGCAAAGAAGATCCTTTAACTAGGATTTAAATAAAATTAAATGAGGTGGATTTAACCCCAGTTTATATGCTTTGTGTAAAATGGGGTTTTTGCCACAGAATCACTGGTGTCACTTCCAAGACTATGGTCTATCTCTTTCCTCCCAAAAAGACATTAATAAAATACAGATTTTCAACCTACTTTCATCAAATGCCTGTGTCTAAATAAATAACCAGCAACCTTATGCTTGCACAGAGCATAATTTTTAACTAAAACCTTAACACTATCATTGCAATGCATCATCCTCTTTGGTTTTTGTTTGGGGGAAAATACAGTGAGCTGGATCTGAAAGCCCAGGAGAAAGGAGGCTGCTGCAGCTCTGTATGCCCAGGTCCAGACGGCTGTGAGGGTGAAGACACACACAGGGGTGGAGCACACATATACACTACATGTATCCATATATATATATATTTATGTATGTGATGGGCCACACAGATCCCATACCAACACACAGAGCACTCACAGACAGCTCCAACACCCTCATCCTGTTCCCCTCTCTGGCTGAGCAGGATTGAGGTCCACTCATGAGAGTATATGTATATGTATATGTATCTACATTGTGGGTGCCTCCAGCAGTGGGGCTGAGACAGTTTGCCCAGTGTGCCCAGCAGCTATTCCTGAATCCCAGTGTCCATAGGTTGGGCTTGGGTCATGGCTGGACAAACACTCTGACTATAAAACTGCATGTGACCAGTCCCTCTTTTTCTCCCTTAACCCTCTATTTTCATGTACTCTTGCCCCCCACAAAACACTGAATCCCTTCCCCTGCCCTTGGTTCCTTCCCTAAACATCCCATAATAGGTCCTGTGCAATCCAAAACTGCATCCCATCGTGGGTCCCATGCTCCCAGGCACTGACCTCCACTTACTCCAAGAGGTACTATGGCATTTTCTTACCATAATGGGTTTCACACTCAGACACTGGAGCTGAAGCTGTCCCAGGACAGCCAGGCAGGGGACTCAGACTGGTTGTCCCTTACTGAGTCCATAATTTGGGTTCCCATCTGCCATTGTGGTCCTGTGGTCCTTTGAGCTTGTGGTAATGGACTTTCAATGGGCTGCTGGAACTGGGCGGAGTGTTGCATGGACTTTAAATCTGACCCATCCAAGTATTAATTAATTAATTACTTGATGAAATGTTTCACTTGAGGTCAGTATAAGGTGTAATAATCCATTCTGTCAGGTATTTCAAGTCCCAATATATACCTTTCAGCTATTACTCCTAATAAAATTTTCTTAATACCTTAAAATTTGCCAGATTTGTCACCAAAACTTCATCTGGTACTTGAGCTTCTTAGGAAAGTGACGGTAGTGGCTAAGGAAAAGACCATTGTGGCACTACACCCTTAATTAGCCTGTGGTTCTATTCCATCTTGGCACATCTTTGGCACTAGTTTAGTCACTTCAAGCCACAAACATTTTGCTGACATTTTACTTATTTAACTATTGACACAAAAGATAAAGTAGCTGTAGGCTTTGCTCCATGTATTTTTGTTTAGTTGGTTCTCTAGTCAGTGCATGTAAAACTTTCAGGCTTCTATCCCCTCCATCCCCTATTGTATCAAATTCTCAATCATACTACATATGTGGGAAAAATATCTCTAGTCTTCTATGTCAGAATAGTTACCAAGAAGTTTTTCATAATGGCGATAAAAGCTTTTGTGAAGCATCTCGACTGTTTGGTCTTCCTCTTCCCCTTCTCATTTTCTTTCATCTCCATATCCCAGTGCTGTAGCCACTACACTGCAGAAGAACTGAGATTGTTCTCCCAAACTGGTGAATGCAGCTCAGATTCTTGTTGGTACTTCCATCCTTACTAATGGCAGTAAATGGTTTGAGCTGAGTTCCAATTAGCATAAAACCAACATTTTCCACATAGATGCACTGGGGCTAAAGGATGTTTTTCATGGTGTGCATGACATATTCAATTTTTTTTCCTTAAATGACTTTTCATCCTAAGTAACTGCTGCTCTAGTGCACTGGAGGTCTCTGAGGGAACCTTAGGTCTTTCATAATACTGATGCTTTCATGCATCCCTAAGTTCTTCTAGTGTCTACTAGAGGGATTTGGTTTGATGTTTGGACCCTGAAATGGTCTTGTCTCCTTGTAGGTACCTGCATGTGCACTTCGTGCCTAAGTTCCTACTGCAGATCTGGTTGGAGCAGTCAGTTATTTTAATGAGAGGTTAAACACATATATGTAGACAGGTAGCATTTTTTTTCAATCCCAAAGTGATTTCTATGATCCTAATGATTATTTTCTCCCCCAAACATCTTATGTTTAGGCTGTGCTGCTTGCCAAGGCATCTTGAAGTAGTTTTATTCTGCAAGAGAATACCTTCCATGCTAGGCAATTCAAATGGCACTACAAAAAGAAGGCGATCTTACACACATTTTTTAAGGGAAACTACCTGGTATCTGAAGAGAGGATTTTTTTTTTTTTTTTGTGTCTGGCTTCTCTGCTTGCCACTTTAGGAAGTTTTTCACTGTTTCATATTTGATTATTCAGTATTCTGTGCTCTTTCCCCTCACTGATCAGCAAATGTGTCCATTTTGTTGGTTCTTATATTTAACAATTTCTAAACCGTAAGACTATCCAGCTCCTCTTTTACCCTTTATCCTGAGCTTTCTGAACTTTACAAGAGCATAAATCATAGAGTCACTGGGTTCTTAAAACACTCTCCTGTATGTACTTGACCTTATTCTATATTCTGAAAACTATCTCTTGGAAGATAACCTCAGTCTCTGACATAATACTGTCCTCTACAGTGAAAGTATCCTTCTGTTGAAATTGAAGACTTGGGATGATGATAATGCATTAGAACATTTTCCCCTGTAATTTCTTTTTTTTTAAGTTCATATTTTCCATGTACTTTATGAACAAGCTGCATGAGCAGCTTTCTAACTTTTCTAACTTTTGAAATGTCATTCTTTACTTCTAATAGCTTGGCTTCCCTGCCCCCCCCCTCCCCCAATATAACATCAAACTTATTTAAGTTAATAAATTCCCAGTTCATTTTCATGCTTGCACTCTATTCATGTGTTTTCACAGTACTGTCCATTTGAAGGATTAATTTGAATTGGTAAACTGTTTGTCTTCTGCTTTATGAATCCTGTAAATATTCTTGTAGACTTCACAAACTTTATAATTTGATAGGTTCTGTTATTCAAAGGTGTAGGGACCTCTATTTCAACATCCATCTAGTTGGGGGGGTTTTTTGCCTGCAACAAAACGTGTTTTAAATTTTAAGCCATTTTTAACTTCCTCATGAATTTCTTCCCTAAATCTTGTTATATACTTTTATGGTCTGTTTCTAGTCACCTTTAAGCAATTTTCTGATTTACACACTTCAGACTAAGCTGCTGTTTTCCTTTGTTTATAAATCCCATTAAATAGCAATACTGAGATTTCTAATACCGTGGGTTTCTAGGATTTTTCTTAAATGAAGCTTCAGCTCATGATTTATTCTCAATATCACAACATGGAAAATGACTGGTAAATTACAATGTATGTGAGAATGTCATATAATAAGTGAAGTAAATTTGAAGAAACATACATGTTCTCACAACAGCCTTCAATTTCATGTTATCTTACCTCTTAGGCTCAACTTCATAGTCACAGTAAGCTCATTGGCAATTCAGACATCAAAGTGGCATCCTTACAGTGTCACAAAAAGAAAATTTTTGCTCTAAAATAGTACCTTAGCTTAGTAAGAAGCTCATATATATACATATCCCTATAAATATATATATATATTTCAAATGTCTAATTTATATTTGGTATTGCAGAATGTATGAAACAAGGACTTTCTCTATAAGACTTCATTCTTTCAATAACATCACTTAGAAAGAATACCACAACAAATACTTACCTGGCAAATACCTGACAAATCAAAGTAAAATAAGTTCAAGTCCAAATTCAGAATTTCTCTGCAGTTCTTTCAGACTGGAGTGTAAAATTCATATGCAGGAATGGACTTGCTGTCTTTTGGATTGGAAAATGTTGGTATCTGATTGAAGAGGCTCTGAATGACAAGCTGAACACATCCCTGTGTGTCTGGGCTGCATTCCAATTTTTTGACAGTATAAGTGTTTTTCACTTAAGCTAGCAATATCTCCACAGAATGTTTAGCTGGGCTGTTTAAAAAACATCCTCTATATGGTTCTGACACATATTCCTGCCTCTTGAATCCACTGCTATTACCTCCTTAAATCCATTGCCATTACCTCCTTAAACCTCTGATTCAATTTCCTTTTTTAGTATTATACCTACGATTATGAAGCAGGGACAGGCATATCTCCAAATACTCAGAGGTCAGCCTCAGTTCAAATAAGCATCCAAAAGGGTAGATATTAATCTGAAGGAGCTAGGTACACATTTAAGGCAGTTTTGCAACCCATACCCCTTACTGCTATCATGTTCTTGATAGTGGAAATAAATTTCAGGGCTTAAAACAAAATTGCAGAGGCTTACTTTATTTTAGGACTAACAGTCAAAGTAGAAACTAAAAATCCAGGTCACCTTGCATAGAAAATGTGCTGAGATTTTTTTTTTCCTTTTCTTTTCTTCCACTTGTTCGTGGACTAAACTATTCTGGGATATCTGTTGAAGTCTTCCTGCTGATATGAAACTAGGAGAAGCGAAGCTAAGCAAATTGGTTTATTACTGTAGGGCCAAAGACAGATAAAGTAGCATAAAGGAAAAGATATAGCCATGTCTTGAAAATTAATGACAAGTATTTAAAATTGCCTGAAATACTGAAAAATTCTCTTCCAGAACAAAACAAGGGAAATGTTTTAGAATTTCTTTTTCCTTGTCATAAATGACAAGAAAAACCAAAGACATAAAATGAAAAAAAAAAAAAATTCTTCAGCAGAAAATCTGCCAGCAACCTTTTTTAGGCCAGATAAATTAAAAAAATATTTCTGTTGGAAATTCTGCAGGAAATTGATATTTAAATGAACAGGTAACTTTAATGATGTTTCTCCTCCAGTATTTATTTTGGTATGTGTTTTGTATATACTCTGCTGCTAGCATAAATGTATGAACTGTAGTTTTTATGTGTATTTCCTCTGAAATTAATTCTTAAATATTTGTGATGGCCATTTAACAAATGTGAAATGTTGGGTTTGGTATGTAAGCATTTCTAAATTCCTTTTAGGAAAGGAATCTTTAGGCCAGATCTCTTACACAGCCTGCATAGATAATGTGCTGTAAGTCAGGGTATAATTTTTAAGTGGCCTTTTTTCACTGCCTTGTTGCTAATAATGATCAGAGTGTGACCATATTCTTGGGAGAAGCAGTCTGCTTTAAGGGCTCTGCCAACCTGTGCTGTTCTCTGATAGTGACCTGAAGCAGAAGGTTCACCACAGACTGGTGTGGCAAAGCAAAGGGAGATCAGTTTTCAGCCCCTCTTGTAATTATATTAGTTCAGGAACTGTAAGCAGTTCCAAGGACATCAGCTCTTGCCACATCAGTGTTCTGATCTAACTCAGCTTGAAACAGTGTTGAATGAAATGACAGAGGCAGCCTTGTGCAGATGCAACATTCACTGCATCTGTTACTTAGGTACCACTACCTTCTTTCATCATTGCTTTTGCTTGAAGCCACAGGTTCTTCTCCCATATGGAAACTCTTTCCTTTTCACCTCTTTACAATGTTTCCATATGCATTCCTTAAACACACCTCCTCCGCTTCATAAAAATGTACAACTTCAAACACTCAGTTTTCTTCCCATCTTTGCAACAGGAGCCCAGCTCTATAAGTAAGATGATGTTCTTGGCAATTTGGGCTCAGTCAAGGTGTATTGGCCTAACAAACTGTTACCAGCCGGACTCTGCTTCTCTCTGCACATCTGCTGTGAGGTGTTGCACTGCAGTGCAACACATTTGAGCACAAGGGGATGCCTTGCATGGCCTTGCACATGGCCCAGCAGCTCAGCCAATGTGCTGCACGTGTCTTTTTGCTGTAAGACAGGAGTAGGGCTCAGCCCTCTGCCAATGACATGCAGAAGGCTTGAAGGGAAAAATTTTAGCACAGCCTCACATGGACTCTCTTAAAAATTGGTATCAGGAACAAAAGCTAACATCAGCCTTAGCTCTGCATTCCCACACCTCACACACACATACACACATACATGCACGCCATAAAGGCTCTTCAAACGTAAGAGAGGGCAGGGCTATAGGCTAGACAGCTGATCAGAATAATTTTGCTGGGGCCACGTGAATAAAAAATGTTGATGTGCGTGACAATTTACATGAAAGTATATATACAGGTTGTCTTCCCTAATTTCCAGCTCTGGAACATGAACTCATATCTTTATTTGACTCATTTTATGGAATACTTTGAAAGGGGTGGGTGAGAGCAGCAAGAAAGAGGTTTCAACAGACAAAAATGGAACAATTAAATTCCAGTCTTTGTTCTCAAGGTCTTCTTTTGAAGTTACCTAATGAAACTCAACTACATTCTTCTCCTTTAAATGGTTGTTAATGCTGCTCTCAGGTAGGAGAGGGAAGGAGGTAGTATAATTGAAGAATTAATTTTGAACTGTATTGTAAACTAGCTTTCATAAAACCCAACAGCAAGAAAGTGGTTCATTACATTTTAGAATGTCTGATGTAAATAA
>NW_008236767.1:3423313-3427518 GCF_000691975.1 Corvus brachyrhynchos
ATTTGCTTGTTCAGCCTGAATAAGCTCAGCTCACATGCATTTAGAAACTGACTTGAATTTTAATTTTATTCTAATGTCTAATTGTGCCTGCTGTGGTTGCCTCTAATTCCTATGAAGTAGCCCCTCACCTTTTGCAGAAAGACTCTGGAGATTTTATAAGGTTATTAACCAAATCAGAAATGTGCAATCAAGTAAGGCAGAGTTACTATACCCAGTGTATGAGAGGCAGAATTTGTTCTATTGCCAGTTATCCAGGGAGGAGGAAAGGCATGTTGCAAACTTTGCTGTAGGGGAAAGGCATTTTGTAAGTGTTAGCCCCTTTATTTGACCATTGTTATTTAAAATCCACATTGTTCAACTTTCGTTGCCACTTACTGCTTACTTCACAACTCCAAGGAGAGAGGAGGAATCTTAGTGTGTAAAGAAGTTCCAAGGACATAACCACTCTTCATTTTAATATTGTAACATTTTGTGTATATGAGAGGGAATTTTTCAGTGGGACTTGAAAACCTGACTCCTTCCGTGATCCGTTTGTCTGTGCACGTCCATCAGTTTCTCTCTCATCCCATTAAAAAAAACCCCAAAAAATACACCTTAATATCAGAAAAATGGTGCAGGGTGACTGTTGACCAGAGGTTCGACTGACCTCAGTGTGAGTTCAGTGCATGGAGCTCTTCATTTTTCTCTTCTTCTTACCTAGTTTAAAAATAATAAAAGCAATGTCAGAGCCAATTTCAAAGTCATGGCTGAGTTATACACATTTGTTCCTGGCATTCGAGGAAAAACAATTTCCAAAGTTTGAGTGCTGATTATGGAGCAGAAGTGACAGAACAGTTTGTCAGTGGAGAACATTATATAGAGCTTTTTAAAGATTGTCCTCGACCTTTCCACCTCTTTTAAAGCCTCCTGAGAGAGATTTAAACTTCTCTTTTGCCAGTGGCCTACTGTCAGTTCCATATTTGTGTTTGTTCTCTCCATGCTATGGATGTAAGAGCACATTGTGGGAAGATCTTCCAAATCCTCTTTTAGACTCTTGTCTGAGAAAGAGCCCTCAGATTCAGCCAGGTCAACCTTGGCACTTAAAGTTCAGAGAAATACTTTTCTTTCCTTGATCTCCTCTTAAGCCAACTTTTTACAGATGGTGGATTGAAATCTGACCTCTACGAAGACCGTGAAAGTTTTGTTATTGTCACTGACGAGTCCAAGGTTTTAAATATTTTTGTACGTGGGTTTTCTTCTGAGATACATGTGTGTATATATCCATAACTATATCTATATCTGTGTATCTAAATAAATACTGTAAATACTTATACCAGTAAAATACTTGTAAAGCTAAGTTTTTAGATTATTTGTAAGCAGATTTCTCATATTAAAAAAATGCTCTACCAATAGGAATTTTGTCCACTGATTAAGTGTTACAAAGAATCCTATTTTCAACATCACCTTCAGAGAAAATTAAATTCTGATGGTACTTTCTGTAATTCTGGTGGTAATTCTGATGTGCCAACTTTTTCAGTGCTCACCCTCTCATGTATAATGCCTCAAAAGATAGTACAAGTAGGCACTACCACAAAGGCACTGTTAATAGCTGAAAAATCTTTTATTATATACTGAAGAATCCTACAGAATTCCTGATCTTTAGTCATAAATGTAAAATACAGAAATGGAGCAAGAACTAAGTTACTACAGGGAGTTGTAGTCTTTGATGTATTTTCTCTTATTCTTAGCTCAGCATCCTCATTTGAAAAGGAACATAAAAAAGTTATGACTGGGTTCTTGTAGCTGCTGGTACTCACATCTGGCTAGTTTGGAGGTGTCATTGCATGTGTTTCTGTGTCAAAAATGGTGTAATATGTGGAGGATCAGCTTTTATTTCACATCCAAGTGGGGTGTTATCATTTAATGAAAAGGTGGAAAGTAAGAGCACAGCTGATTTGAAGCAATTTGAAAGGAGTTTCACAAAATCATCATGGGTGAAATAGCACCTGATTGCAAAATCTGCCTTTACTATTTACTACTGTAACATTTGTTCTCTCATAGTCTAAACACAGTAAATACAGTGATCACTGAAAATAGTTTTGGGTATTTGTTAAAATTTTTATGGTGACTGTACCTTTCTGATTCAAAATACCACTGCTAACAATGCTAGGTGCTAACTGAAAAACCCTGTTTTTTTTCTTTATTCCTTCCTTTGAAGACAAAGACAGGGGTTTGTTTGCTGCAGGATGGTAACCAGGAGCCTTTCAAAGTGCGACTGCACTTAGCCAAAGATATTTTGATGATCCAGGAGCAGGATGTGATCTGTGTGTCTGGTGAGCCTTTCTATTCTGGTGTAAGTAGTTTTTATTTCCTCTTTAAGATGTTCTTTACAAAGAAAAAGTGCTGTGTGGGTGCATACACACATATGTATGCATTTACTCCCATGGACAGGTTAACACTAAAGTGTATTTAATATGTTTCTTTTGTGAGTAAATATTAGCAATAATAATTTAAGAAGCAGCAATAAGGTAATAAGTTATATGCACGACTGCAGTACTGTTTCTCTTCATTCACCCTTGGGTACTGGAGCCATTGAGGAATGACACAAGCAGTGGTTTTTGCAGGGAGTACAGATATCTCAATGTACTTGTATATCTGAGTATTGTCTGTGGAGTTGATAAGATACTTATGGCAGGGATTTGTTGGTGAAGGAGTTATCTTTTATCCTCTGTTTCTTGGCTTCCTTCCTATGGTAGGGATGCCTTTTCCTGGTCTTAAAATCAAAAATCAAACATGGTTAGAAGGGAAAAAGAGGTTTTACCTCGGTATTTATTTTAAGGATCCTTAGGTGCACCACCACGTCCAGGTGGAATGTGCCAAAATGCACACCTTAATGCCCACCCACGATAGATCCAGGTATAACATTACAGGTCTTACTAATTAGCATATCTATCAAAATTCCCCAGTGAGAGGCTCGAGTGAGCCCCCCCTCCCCAAGGAACCTTCCCCTGGATGGTTCTATCTCAGTTTACAAAATGTGTTCTGGAGAGGACCTTGGGGTCTGGGGCATTTTGATCCCCAACTACAAAACTTCTAAGACATTAAGTCTCCTAGCTTGACAAATAAGTCTAAGAATGTAGGCTAAAAACCACTAAGAATACAAAAGCTATAAAAGGTATATGGAAGGGATATAAAAGAAAAGGCAAAAAATTATCATGGCATCAGTAGCACGCACTACAGGAATGCTGTGAGGGTCACTAGTGTTAACAGCATATCATTTTAACAGAGGTGGGTTTATCTATTACTGTTTTTACATGACATGTCAGATTCCTTATTTAAGCATCATATTGAATTTTTTGCCTGAGAAGCTACAATTATTTGGGAGATCTGTAAAATTTTATATAGAATAATATTGTAAGGTTCAGAACTATTGTAATGCAAAGTTTTTATTTAATATTATTAGATATGTACAAAAATAGTAGAAAACATTTAGTATTCATTTCTACAGACATTTTTATAGATACTGTAATTATATTTTGTAGAGATTTTTAAGATTTATGTGTAACTATCATAAATATTCTGGTCTCCCTTTGAGCTAAATAAAATTATCATAGAATTTTGTGTTAAATCTTGTGAGGCATAGTAGTGTGATATCTGTTTATGCAAATTTTTTGTGAATGCTATTAAGTCTTTTTTAATATTAAATTGCTGCTGTTGCCACATATTTGCATCTCTAAATACAAGTACAATAAAAAGATACAAAGACCAAACAAAAAATAAATTGGTACAATGTTAGCAGGGCAAAAAGTGTGAAAGATTAATGAAAAAATGTTTGAAATTATCCATCTCATGATTATGATTATCTCAAGGTGAATTCTTTGGAGCTTTTCTCTGAAACAAGAGGAGCACACTGCCTACAGTCTCTATAGAGTCTAGGTTTATTTGAATGACAAATCTGACATTATCTTCTGACTGTTTCATGCTGAACAAGTGCAGTTTACTAATACGGGTCTGTGTCCTTTATATGGAATATAGATGCTACTTTTACTAGCAGACCCCACTGTTCCTCAAGAGACAGGACATCCAGCAGCCAGGATAGAAATAAGTTATGAGTTCAAGCTCAAGCTGTAGTTCTTCAATTAGCATCATACACTGTGGCACCACTATTCCACCAACACCGTTCTGGCATTATTTAGTAAAAGATTTTATCACTCAGAAATCTGAAT
>NW_008236767.1:3427592-3459095 GCF_000691975.1 Corvus brachyrhynchos
TTTTCCCTTTTCACAGTAAGGCTTTGTCTTACAGTTTTTCTCTCCTCAGTTTTGCAAAGGCTCTGTAGAAAATAATGGCTTATTTGCTTCCCCAGTTAAACTCCCCTATATTATTTGCATATTCAATGCATAACTCATTAACTGATTGATATTAGTGTGTTGATGCTTTTTCCTGGAAGTTTCATTGTTAGACTAGTGACTTTTGAGCACTTTACCCTGATTTCCTTTGGGATTAAGACTAGGTTTTGCAGCACTAGGTTCATTCCAACTAAGGATGATTGACATTTCACAGACATTTAGCTGTCCTTTTGTCACATGTAATTTGAATAATCTGAAATCATGTGCTTTGATTGTATCCTATAATCAAACAAGTCCTACAGGTTTTGTTCTGGTTTTTTTTCTATTTTTTCTCATTTTTATTCCTGATTTATTAGGCTTAATTTTTTTTGTTTGTTTTTCTAGTGTTATGTTTTGTTTGGTTGATTTTGTTTTGTTCTTTCTGTCATTCTAGATAACTGACTGCATTTATCTTTTTTTTACCTGAATTCTACAATGCAAGGGTTTTCATTAGCAACTGACACTGAATGCCTCAGAGAATAAACTCATAAAGCAAAAAAATAAAACTTTTAACTGAGGAACAATAGTATTGTTAAATTTTACAGACAAGTAGCAACAGAAAAAGTAATTTTTAATCTGTTTAAATAAATAATCTTCAAATAATTTCATTATAAGGTTTTGCTTTATCACTGCTGCTCTGGTATGGAACGAAAGGCTATTCCTGTGTTTCTGGTTCAGAACAGTATCTCTTCTGTTTGTTGAGTCTGAATCAATTTGCATGCTCCTCTGTGTCGGACAGACTTTAAACAGGCACTTAACGTTCCAGCAGCATCCAGATCTGCATCCTGCGGAATAATCTAAATAAAGTCAATGGCTCCTTAGGAATGAAGTGCTGTTTAATGTGAGTGTATGGGATAAGGACCTAGTTCTTAATTTGGAACACTTCCTTTTGGTGTTAAACAGTTCTAGTTTCCAAAACTAAAGAGGTGCAAAGAAACCTTGTTTCTTCTTTCATTGTATACAGTTTGAAGCAAGAAAATATAGTGCATGAAAGATAATAAGAAAAATAAACAGTGTTATACACTAAAAAAAGAAAGCATCTGTTTCTTTAGTGGGCTGAAAAAAAATGATAGCATTAGTGAGGGTCCTGCAGCAATTGTACCTACGACAATTCCATACAGTATCAACCATCATTCAAATGATCATGGAGTACAGTTGCATCAATAAGTATTAAAGAGATTATTGTGTGTACAATAAGAAAGACTTGCTTTCCAAGAGGAAGAAATATAGCAGGTTCAGCATTATGCTGCTAGCAGATATCCAGTGTAGATTTGAGCTCCAATGCAAATGACCAAAACTGGGAGGAGAACATTTTGTGAAACTCAAAGTGTAGAAGGCAGTGTTGTTACTAAAAATCCAGATTATATCCTTGCCTGTAGAGAGGCTTTATATTATGGGAAGTGTATGCCCCAGTTGAAGTAGCTTGGGTAGGAAGATAAGACCAAGGTCAGGTACACCTTTTTCTCCCAGGGCAGTTAGGAAATGCCATGAAAAGAGCTGAATTAAACCACGTAGGAACCTTGTCACTACTGATGGAAGGATTGCAGAATATCTTAATATATGATTTAAAGCCTATTTCTTTTATTACTTGAAATTATGCTCACAAAAGTTTGCTGTATGGTGTTCCATAAAACAATGTGCAGTGAGGCAACTCCCAGTCTTTTCAGACATACATGTCAATAGCCTGGACTAACCAGGAGAGCCTAATGCTGAACTTGGTAAAAATTGTGATGGGAGAGGAGACAGCCTAACGTATGGCATGTCTCATCTGAAGAAGATTTATTCCTAGGAAAAGTTTTAATATTTGCCATTCCAGAATCAATATTTTTATTTTTGAGTTAATCCTCACAATTTCTATCACCTTTCATGAACATCTGAAATTCAAGGAAAAGGATTATTGTGCTTTAGCAAGATAAGTAGTTTATCTGTCTAGGAAGCTATGGATTTTTTCTTCTTTTCTTTAATAAATTTTGTTTACTAATTGTACTCAGAATTTTTTTTATACATAGAGTCTGTATGCATGTGAGATCCATAAATTAAGGCTATGACAATGTACCATCTGACAGGATGGATTATTTGAATCAGCTACTATTTTTTCTAAAAGAATGAAAATAAGCTGCGAGCAGCTAGCAAATTTTTAGCTACCAGGATAGTTTGCATTTTTACAAAATTGTCTTAAATGCTCTTTTAAAGGGTCATATATTCTACAAAATACTGCTAACTCACCTCATGATAACATACGGATGAGTCACATTTCCTTCAAGCAATTTATTTCTATGCTGCTGTGTAGTAAATGCATTAATTAATTAAACATTAATAATTTCTTTTAGTGGTTTGATTTTTTAATTAAGGATCTTTGGGGGAAATTTGTGTGAAGATCAGTCATAATTCAATACTAATAAAAAATGAATGCATGGTTTTGTGAATTGATAGAGCAACAGCTCTTGCAGTAGCATGGCATTTGTCCACGCATTTATCTGAGGTTGATACAATTGTATCTAAATGTGGCCTATGAACCATAACTGGCTTTTCAATAAAGAAAAAACTATCAATAAACACCTTTTCCAAGGCCAGAAAGTAACATTGTCTTAAATTGTTGCACTGTAGCCAGATCTGTTTTCTGATATTGTTAACCACAGAGTCATTTTTCTGTAAGAATAAGAACATGTGATAGCTCACTTTTAAAGTTGTCCTTATGCTATTGTGAAATCAACTGCTGAAAGATTCATAAATATATACAAAGCCCATAAAGTATCAAAAAAAATTAGCTGTTAGAGATTTTCTAATTTTTTTTAGTTTTTTATAAAAAAGTCTTTCAAGTTAGAAATTTTATACAATAGACTGTTCTTGATTTTTTTTTCAATAATACAGCTATTATTAATTTTTAAGAATAAGTTTAAATTCAGAACACATCACTTAATGATGACATGCCTAGGAAGTCAGATGAAGTTATTACATTTTCCTTGCTTGAATATTTAAATTTTTGAGGCTTCCTGAGAGTTAATTTTATATCTGTTACATTGGATCATTCTCTTTTCAAAATTATGAATTTTCTTGTCATATATTTTAGTGTTGGTAAAACAAGTTCAATTAACATTAGCAATTTTAATGAATAGAAATAGAAGAAAAAAATTAAAAGCTTAAAATGGAAAATAATAGTTTTGACTTATTTTCTCTATTGTCTTTATTTACAATTTTGATTCTGATGTGTGGTTGAATATTATAAACAGTGCTAAAATGAAACTCCCTGTCTTGAGGAGAATTGCAAATATGTGCACAGATAGGTCACCTTTGAAGCATTTTCCATTCTTGTTACCCTCACAAAGCTATCAGTAAGAATCTTTGGGTTTTTTATCTTGTTGGGATCTGTCAGCTATTCAGTGGAGTGAATCCATTTTTTCACAGAAGTCGTCAAGTATCTATCAGATGGGGGTAACTTTTTTTTTCCCCTGCCAATCTGGACAGCTTTAAAGTGACAATCTGACAGATGTAAATATGATTATTTAGGGAAAGCCTAAGGCAGCTTATTTTTGTGCAGCTCCTTAAAATTAAAAAGCATAGCAATCAGCTGAGGTTAAAAATGCCATTTATAATGCCAGATTTGAAAGAAAATAATAACTTTTCCTCATTGGAAGAAGACTTTTCTTCCACAAGATAAAAATATTGCAACTTTGAAAAAACTCAGAGAACCCAAAATATTGATCAGTGGCAGTATGTGATGTGAGGCAGTAGCTGGAAACTACAGAGAATGTTATGAAACCTAGTAGGAGTTCAGATCCTGACCATGGGTTTATAGGTTTATTTCTCTTTTATTTCTATATTAAGAAATGCAGTACTTCTGAAATGAATCAATTGTATGAGTAGACATTTTATAAGTAGATGTTTAGGTGAATGTTTCAGCTTTCAAGCATAGGCTGCAGTACCGGGAACATTTTGAAGTAAGAACAACCGAAGGGTTGACTGCTTTTTTTTATTTCAGTCACTTGAAGGGGGATTTCCAGTTGACCAGGCATGTTGCAGCCCTCCCTTACTGCCAACCTTCTCCAGTTGCACGAGGAATTGAAATAATGAGACAAGCTTCAAATGCCACGTGATGGAAGTTGATAGCAGATGAGCAAGTCTGCTGGCAAACCCTGTTAACACTATTAATTGAAATTGGAAATGTGACTGACCTGTGTCCTGTGTCCTTTACACTCAGAATGAGTATAAAGCTTGCACATGTAAATTAATCCAAAGAACTGTCACTAAGAAAGAGCAAAGAGTTACCAAAAAGGGGATATAAAAACTTGAAAATGTATGCAATAATTAAATTAGATTTTAAAAAATTCTCATTTTATTTTCTTATTTCAAAATGTAGTAGGATTACTAATAGCTGATAAGCTATATGAGAGTATGGCCTTGAATATATTATGGCATCAAATGTTAACAGGTTGATCTCTGAAATTGCTGCCAGTGTATTGATATTATCTTTATACTATTGCATTTTAAAATTTATGTTCTAACATTTTCCTCCTTTATTTCCCCCTACATTTTTCCATGTCACTGTGCTATTGTAGATTCCTCTCCATGTCTGTTCCTTTTTTCCCACCTACTATTTTGTGCTGAAAACCTTTCAGCTTTTTATCATGTTCTTCCATATGTATAATACCTTGTTCTCTGTTCTATCCTCTGAAAAGAGAGGTCTTGTTTTCTGTCTGTACCTAGACAAACTAATTCTTCATACCTTTACTCTTATAAGATGAATATCCAGACTCACCAGATGAATAACCACACATTGGGAAAAAGGCTGAGAAATGGTATATTTAAGTTTCACATGCTGTTCAGTTTTGTGAAGATTTTTGAAGTTTCTTCATCCTTCCATTCAACGTTTAGTTGATTTCTTTCATAGAGACACATTATTAGATTATTAGATCACATCAGATGACTGCTTTATATTATACAGGATAAGTAGTTTGAAAGGATTGCTAACTAATCATTATTTTTAAGTCAGTGAAGCAATTATAAACTTCCTTTTACATCATATACAGTCAGTAAGAAATATTTGAATTTTTACAGTGCTCCAAGATAAAAATAACATTAACTCTTTACTAAATAGAAATAGTTAATGATTACACAGGATTCTGTGTTTTACTTTCCTCACTATTTACTGTTGCTCTGTACTCACATGGTCATTCTTCACTTCTGATCTCAGTCATGATGACATTTGTGTTCCCCAGACGATCATATGGATTTTAAGGAGAAATTTTAATAGCTCTTTAATGAAACCCTCAAAAATATTGTTTCTGTTTTACTGCATAGCTCTGAGGAAGAATTTTTTTTTTTTTTTGGCAAAACTCTTATCTGTCCTTTCCAGTCAATGAACATATGTGTGGACAAGGAATTTTCTGAGTTAGAGGCATGGAAAATGCTGACATGGCAGCAGCTTTGTGTTTTTCAATAAAATGATAACTACTCCTGTTCTAGGAAACAGCAAGAGCACTACTCTGAATCTTGCTTTTAAGGGTTTTAGGGGCTCTAACCTTCCCTCTGTTTGCTATAATGTAGATAACAAATGTGAAAATGGAATTACAAGCTCACAGAACACTTTGTGTAGTCTTGATAGTGAACTATGTATCTCTTCATCTGAACCAAGTTTTATTTTGTAAACTTGGAGATGAAGTTACTTTTGGAATTTGCAAAACCACTGCAAATTCAGTCACAGAACATCATGTGGTGCAAAAACAGGGGAAAGCATAAAAATATTGATAGAAAATCAATGGAACATCAGTATTTTTAACCTGAACAACACAAATAGTCAATCAGGATACTTAGAGCACTTCCTCACTTACAGAATTTGTTGTCTTCCAGAGCTTTTGCTGTGTTTTATAAATGAATAATCAGAAATCATTTTAAGAACTTAAAGCTATTAGGCCAGAGAAAAGCATTTTATTATTGTTATTGTTCATTTGAAATGGTAATTAAAGACATCAGAACAAAATAATTTGCTTCAGTTTGCTGGTTAAACTTCTTTCATGCATTAATCATTATAATAAAAATATTTTACGTTACAATATAGTGCTTTTCAGACAAAGTATATTCCATTCACCTGGGTGTAAAATGGCACTGAAAATTAAGCTTGGTTTGGGGTTTTTGAAGGTTACATAAAATAAAGCAAGTCCAAATCACAAAATAAAACTTACTTGGACAAAGGAATTTTCTGGCAAAACATTTCAAAGTTTGTATCCACCATCAAAATACTTATTCAAGTTACTTTGAAAGTCAAAAGGGAGGGATTAATATTCTCCAAGTTAAATTTGACATCCTGCCTCTATATCAGGTGTTTTCACGACTAGCTTGAGTCTGCCTTTGCTTGAGTGAAAACCAAAGAGTATATTTTATTGACTCTTTTTAATGGGTACTTTTGTGTGTGTTGGGCTAAAAAAGACAACAAGGACAGAAATATTCCACAGGATCATTTTTTCTATTAGTTTTTTTAAAAACATAGCTTCAGATTAGAATATATTCAGATGCCAGTATTTACAGTGACTACTGACATATCATGAACAACAAATTTTAATGAAGTTGCATGTTCTTCACTGAGAATATTACTTTGTTTGAGATTTAATCCTTAAGTGTGTTGTTCTTTATTCCATTCATTATTGATGTAGCACTAGCCAGTTCAAGTCAGTTTAGTGAAAGGTTGCTATTTTTCAATGTCATCTTAGCACAAGTGTGTCCTATTTGATTTGGGCATGTATAACAAAAAATACCAGAATATATTGGCTAGAGTGTACAAGTCAAGTTTCTGCTTTTAGCTCCATGTTCAACACAAGCTGGAGGTGGAAATGAGATGAAGTTAACAGGAAAAATACAGCTCCCAGTGGAGCCACAGCTGAGTGTTTTGTGTTCATTTCTGTAAACTCAGCTTAGACCGCACATCAGAATGTGGCTTATATTGGTTTATCCTGAATATATTGTCAGCAGTATTACCTGCATCTGAAACTGTGGCAGACAAAAGGTTTTCTAAGTGCAGTTTGTGGCCTGAACCCAGTCTATGGAAACTGCATTTTGAAAGTTCCTTTTTAGAAGTTTAGGTTAGAAATAAAAATTGAAATATTTGGCTATTTAACAGCAAAATATGTACCTTTTTCTTAGAATAAATATATGCAAGCGTTTTACATTTTGCAAGCATTTTACATTTTGCAAGCCTAAATGAATAAATGGTAAGTCTCATTTTAGGCAATCCATTTTGTCTTTCAGTCCTATTTGTCACAAACACAAAAAAGGAAACAAGGTGACTTGATTTCCACCAAAATTCAGCAATAACATTTTTCCAAAACTTTGATGTGGTAGTTCCTTTACTTTCCTTTATGTAAAGGAAGTAAGGAAGTAAAAAAATACATCTGTATATATTCTGTCTTCTCTGTCACTGCTACATTCCTGATGATCTATTGAAATCGGACTGACGCTGGCAATCTATGCTGATTGTGCTGAAATAAATACAGTTAAATGTAACATATGTAGTTAAAACATACATGCAGACTTATGCCATGAAATAGATATATATGTAATTAAATGAGTATAAAATCTAGACCACATGTAGAGGACATTCAGAAATCCATAAAATTGATATATTTGAATCTGGATATATGGTATATCTGCTAGTAATTTATTTTACCACTGCCTAAATGTACTAATTCTAAATGATCTTTGGGTATAAAGTCAACAGACAGACAAAGAAAAAAACAGTATTTTTTATAATTTTTTTTATTTGAGACAGATAGTAGCCTACAGTTTTTACAGCACAAATTTTAGGACAAGCAATAAAAGGAAAAAGATGGCCTGCTTTTAATAGTTATAGGCTATGGGTTGCAATTTTTAAACCATAGCTTTGAGATCAACAGTGGCTGTTTTTGTATTTAGCTTTTGGTGGGTTTTGTTTCTGTTTTTGTTTTCCTAATTTGGATCATTAGTGTGCTTTGAAATGGATTTATGCGATGTGTGCACTTGTTATGCTTTGGTTCACATCAGTGAGTGGTCTTGGCATGCACAAGTTGTTTACCTTTCAGATGACACTAAATTGGAAAATGCACTACAGGAGTGCAGTGTATGTTCTTCAGCATGTAGTGATCAACCTGCATGTGGGACCAATTTAGGACTAGTCAAGGCCTTAACCTCTGACATGTGTGTGCTGTGCCATAATTGTCCAACTCTACAGTTCTGTTCTTAGCTCATTGCAGTACTGGCTAGGATGGTGTGAATTGAACAAATTATTTTTTGGGGGTTTTTTTGAGGCAGGATCTCTTCTTTTCTTCCAGATTTTGTCTTTTTCCTCTGCAGTGTAGGTTTCATGGGATTTTCAGTTCAGGAACTCAGAACTTCATTAAAGCAACAAAAATCAATGTAGGATGGAAACACAGAAAAAACTTATTGAAGTACGAATATAGTTTTCTGGCAGAAGACATTAAATCCAGCAAAACTTGATTTATTTTTTCCAGGAAAGAACAGTAACAATTAGAAGACAGACTGTAGGAGGATTTGGATTAAGTATAAAGGTAAGAGGATTTTTTTGGTCTATTATTCCATATTACACAAAGTGTGTCTTTGTATATAATCAATGTTACTGTTAATGAATGCAAATTCTATTTTAGAGGACTAGAAAGAAGAGAGGAAACATATTCTTGTGTGTTAGATACTGTCACAGCAGGCAACCAGAACTATGCTGCCCTATGGAGTGGAAGGCAATCATTGCCTTAAAATTCAAGCTGACCAACTCTGTGATAAGGTTTTATATAAGAGTTGAGAAGTGTTTTCAACTGTATAGACTGTACTTGTGTTCAACTGCTCTCTAATCTAAATAGTTGTTAATGAATACTAAATTACAGTGGCAGGCACATGGACCAGCCAGTAAGTTCATCATCAATTGTCCTACAAAGAATATCACATTAATTCACTGCAATTCTTTAGTGGGACAGAAAGTCTTATTGCTTGCTTGTATTGTTTATTTTTCTGTAGATCAAGCACAGACAGCAATTTATCATGTTACCATGTTTTTGCTTTCTTCAGTAAGATTTAAGAACATATACAAGTGTAGGTGATCCTTTTTAGGAGAGAGAGGAAGGTTTAATAATTTTTATTATTATAGTCTATGATTTTGGAAACCTTACCTTAGTGTTCAATCTGAGTGTAGACAACACAAGATTAAGTTTATCTTCTAAACTCAGCAGTTCTTAGTCTCAAGATAGCAATGGAAAAAATGAAGTGTACTTCACATGAATGCAAAGAGGCCTAAATTATTCATATATAGTGAAAGTATAGATTTTCCTATGAGCATCTGCTAGTACTGACCTTATAAGTGACTCCTTATAAGAAGGATTAATGTGCATTTGTGTTATCATTGATAAGAATATTGCTGAATAGAAATATTAATTTTTAAAAATGTCTTGGTGTGCTTGCTGTTATCTTATTGACCCATGAAGACCTCTGTTCAAGGAAAACTAATTGCTATTTTGTCACCAAAGTTTCTCATCAGTTTGGTCAACAACACTCAAGTTTTCTTGTCCTCCAATATCGTTGTAGGTTACAGTTCACTGAAAAATGATGAAGTAATGAATGTCAGTGTAAAATCAAGTATATGGGTAAATGAGTTTTTATATGGTGCTAAGAAATAACTGCTTGTAGTAAGGACTTTAGATGACTGGAAAACAAATCTCAAGTCAATAAACTTGATTTTTATGTATACTTTATAATGAGTTATCATTTAGAATTAACATTGTTGACAATCTCAAGATCCCATTACTTAATATTGTGGACATTGCATAAAATAAAATATCATTGATAAATATAAATTAAATAGTTAATGTGCAATGGTCTTTTTTAAATTAGTAGAGCACTATATTCTTACCTTTTTAGAGCAAGATACCCATTTTCTAGGATTATTTTATATCATAGATATTTTGATCAAAATTAACCTGAGTAATGGAAAGGCGAAGATACATAAAGTCAGATATGAATAGACAATTTTTAATTTTTGAAGTAACTAGCAATCAGATTATGAAATACCACAAGTACAATAACTTATGAAATAATGACAAAAATGTCATTAAAGAGAAAAGAAATCTCTTTAAAAGAAAGGAAACCCAGACTTGCTTGGATGGTGTAGATTAAATAAGGAAAATGAATTCTATGGTCCAGGATTTTCTGTAGGTGTATATCAGGTAGTATGATTTGTTACTCTAAAATTACTTAATTTTTAAAAAATCAATGTGGGACCTTTTTTGCTAGGTCACTTTATTAGTAATTCTACATTCTCACAAAGATGGACAAGCAATTGGATAGCCAGCACAATCTTAAAAAAATAATTAATATAATTTATTACTATCATAATTTTAAGCTAGTTGTAAGAAACACCTTAGAACTGGAACTTATAGTAATTTTCCTTTTTTACTTTAGTAGGCAAACTTTATGAAGACTCACTGAAATGGACTTTTTATTTATGGCATGAACTGACATGTCAGTTCCAAATACTCTGCAAAGTGCCAGTTTTCTGTTTAAAATGTGTCATTTAATTATGGTATGCTTCTTCTTGCAGATGAATAAAACTTTGCTGTTTTGTTTTGTTTTGTAAAATTCCTGAACTTTAACAAAGAACTCATATTTGTTATTAATATTAAATAGAAATGCAATTATTTTGAAGTTGTGCCAGAAAGTAGAGGTCTACAAGTAACCCTGAAAGAGTGGGAAGGACTGAGGCCTCTCCCCCTTGTCTCAGTAATTTCCACAGCCCCATGTACTAAGGTAGTTTCTGTTATCTTACTACTCCCAGACTAATTAAAGATAGGGGTTATTTAAGGACTTGCTTTCTGGCTGTGGTGCATATCAGAGGATGCCGTTTATCTGAGGTGTTAATTACAGCAGTACAGTGATTAATAGCCCTCACTTTAGAATACTTGCTTGTGCTTTGTTATGAATTTGCTTAGTTTTGGCAATTAGGTTTGGGGCATTATCATGTCTCTTTTTTCTGCTACCTTAAAACACCCATTTACTGTCAGAAATCTCACACGATAAAGTCACCTTTTAAATTTCTCTTGAGTCAATTTTGAAAATGTCTTATCCCACTGCAAGTATTTTGGAGCCTTGGAATTATCTTTTTTTCTTAAGAGCAGAGGACAAATTGATTATAATTCCAAAATTAAACTAATTTTTTTTTTTTTTTTTTAATTTGTCTGTGAGGGAAAATCTCTTCTCTTATAACCCGGGTGTTCCAACTATATTTGTAAAAATCAGAAATTCTGCAGATTGCTTAAAAAAACCTGCTTGTAGGATTGACTTTTTTCCAAGACCTAAACTTCAGCCCTCTTAAAAATAGATTGTAGTCCGCTCTTTTAAGGTTTGAAAACCTTGTGTTTTGCTGTACGTCTTAACTGAAGTTAGTGTTGAAACTGTGATTGAATTTGAAGCAGACCTGCTCTGGTTTACACTCTTCTGAAGGAATTATATTCTCTTTTCTGAAGTCTCCTGTTAAATATGTGTGTGTGAAAGAATAGCCATGGACATAGATGTAGAATTTGGTAAGTGTAGTGTCGTATTTTAGTCATTTATCACATCTCTGACTAGTTTGAGATGCAGAGTTTCAACAAAAGATGCTGCTAAGTGTATGATTTTTGAAAGAACACCCTGTTTTTTCAATAGTTGGAGTGTAGTGTTCCTGAAGAAATAGGCAACAAAATTGGTAGTTCATTAAACAAGTTGAGGTTTGCAGTTAAGTCTGACTCCTGGCTATCAGGACTACAGTACACTGCCATTTTCCTGCCTCTGTTTTGATCATTCTTTTAAAATGGTGGACAGCATCACAGATCTTCTGAGATTCAGTATGACTTTTCAGTTTGACTCAGTCAAAAAATTCGGTGGCAGTAGACCCTAAAGCTATTTTCACTAGTAGAAATGCTGCCTTTTAGTATGAAGTCAGAAAGTCCCCTACATTGTCTAACTCTGGTGATGATAAAGTCCAGCAATTGGTCTGATCTTTTATAAACTCTTTCCTTTAGAAAATAAAAAAGTAATTTCCTTGTTATATTTAGAGCCAAAAACCCCAAGCCTTTTTTAGTAAAAGTTACTGCTTTCAGTTGCCCTACTTTTCATATGTCAAAAACTTCTGAAAAAAACCCTCACACATGAAATCTGGAATAAGCAAAAATCTTTAGGAGTATATCATGTGAAACTTTGAATGGAGGTGTGGATGACCTCTCACCAGTAGTGGCCAACATCCAGGACAGTGACCTTCAAACAGCTGTCAGTGATTAGAGCCTCCTCTGCCTCTTCTAGCAGGACCACCTCTGCAGGTGGGTTGCTGCCATTATTCCAGGCTTATCTGTCCCTGCTTAAGGAAAAATGACAAAGAAAATTTGCTTGACAAAGATCAAGATAAGACTCTGGTAGAGGTCTGAGCCATTAAGTCTTCATTACTTGATGTATTTTTGTCTGGGATTATAACTACATGTCCATACTAGAGGAAGAGAAAATTTAAAGCAGTGGAAAAGTTGCCTCTGTTCCCAGAGATTTCTTCAGAAGAGTGTCCCCTGAGACTGTAAAACCAGATTTTAGACACACATACATTTTTTTCCTATACAGGACAGAGAATCAAGTATGGAGAATGCAGGATGCAAGGCTGCAGTATCAACCTGAAGTAGTATTCAACAAGATGTTGGCAGAATACATACAGTTTGCTACAAATTGCTAACAGTGACCGGGTATAGATAGGTGGTCAGCTATTTTCTGTTTCCTGTTTTGATTTTTTGTTTCCTAGAATAGTAGGCACTACATCCTTTTACTAATTTAAAAAGAAGCCTTCATGCAGGTCAGACTCGGATACAATGAGAGGAGATAATTCTCTTCAGTAGGACATCACTGAAAGCTTCTTCAGACCTGCCGTGTAAATGCATTTTGGTAGATTCAATACAAGGGAGGAATAATCATATTGTGTGCATTGCAGGCTCGCTTAGTAATAAAAGTAAATTACGGCTTTAATGGAGCCCCGAGTCTAAGGAGGCAGAGAGGCAGTTTTAAACCTTATACTTCTTTGCTGGGCTTTAAATAGAGCAACATGTATGTAACTTGGAAGCTTAGAAAGAAAATGACAAAGTTATTTTTTCTGGTTGTTTGAAAAATTTTGAAAAAAATTAAATTTGTATGTGACTAGAAATCTGGAGGGTATAGGTTAAAACTTTAAAATATATTGAGCTTGAACTCATTATCTGCAGTGAAGCCAACTTTTGCTGTTGCTGTTTCTCTGGTGAAAACTACTGAGAGATATTCAGCAAGCTATAATGCTTCAATTTAATTAGTCTGAATACATCCCTCAGCCTAACTGTAATGATGGTAGCCTCTGGTCTTTGTGGAGTCAATACTCAGTCTGTGCTAGAAATACTGATATGTTCTGTGCTTGTCAACACTCATCTCATGCAATGCCAGTAGAACTTTTCCTGTAAACAAAAAATTGTTGTAATATTACTGAGATCCCTATTAACTCAGTGTTTTTAGGGCCATTTGCATTAATAGCCACTAGCAAAAGGAACATTTAGCCTATTTAACATTCTACAGTGTCACAGGAAATTAATCTTTATTCCATGACAGAAAGAGGTGTTGAGTGCAGGAGTCTGTTCAGTTTCAAACACTTGGTGATTGTATGAAGAAGGGACATGTGCTGTTCCTGAGGCCATCAAAATACCTGTGTCAGTCCTTTTCACACCTTGACACCAGATACCTGGACCTAAAAAAGCCATCATTTCCAAAGTAAAACTGTCTGCTGAAAAGAAGAGTAAGCAAATCCTTAACCAGGATTCTTAGGCCAAACAACAATGCGGCAGACAGTGGTTTCTGGTGACCTGAATTTGTACAGCTTGCATTTGAGTGTACACTTTCATGCTCTCTGCAGAGGAAAAAATATTTGTGTCTCTCTGTATATTTGCCTTTACCTTCCTTTGAATTTCCTTTTCATTTAAGATTTATTTTTATTACTTTTTTCTTAAGGACTGTAAATGTTTCCAGTCCCAACAGGATAAACTGAATGAAGCAACAGCATTGAATTGTTGTTGAGCTGTTGGAACTATCATCCGGTTTTCATTTATTTCTCCCTATTTATTGAACACCTACTATTCCATTTCTTAATGTTCCTTTTTCTGTTTCTTGTTACTTATGCCACTGTTCTCTTCACTCTTGTGTGACAGACAGAAACAAATAAAGGATGCTTTTGAGATGAAAAGTCCAAACCTTCTTTCTTGTGCTTTTGTTTACCTCCTTCTAGCCAGCGTGAAAACACAGTGTGGTTGCCATTGTAGTTGGATGGCCATTCTGCTTTTACAGGACACATTTCATACATTAAGTGCTCCAGAATTCACAGAAACTGATGTCCTTTTTCTTCAAGTCTGGTAGAGTTCTGAATTCAGTTTCTGAGCTAATGATGGCAACTGAGAACTTCTTTATGTGACACAATAAGGAATTAATCACAATCAAATATTCATTAAAAAATAGAGGAAATGCAGAATCAGAGTTATTTTCTCAGTCTCTCTAAAAACTGCATTTAGAGAAAGGGTAAAATGTAACTTTAAGCAAAAAGGTATTTTTAGTGACTGACAAGATTGTCATTTATTCTGTTTTCAGGGTGGGGCAGAACATAATATTCCAGTGGTCATTTCCAAGATTTCCAAAGAACAAAGAGGTGGGTATCAGGTATCAGCTTATTACACTGTTCTTTAATGTTCCCTTTAAAGAAAGATGTATTAAATCTTGAGATTCTTCAGTGTTAAACAAATACTATCAAAAAACAAACCCTTTCTCTCCCATGTCTTTATGATCTCTTCCTCAGAAACTTTCTCTGAAAAAGTACGGAATTGATATTTGGAATAGTTTGTAAAGTCTTCAATGTATTTTTTTTTTAATAAAAGATTCTTGTAAAGCATTATTTTTAAGATGAGAAATAGGAAGGTATTTATAGAATGAAAATGTTTAACAAATTTAACAAAAGACAATGATTTACTGGCTTTCACTTCCCAGTTATTTTCTGGAAGCTGTAGCAGATCAAATGTTTGCCTCTGAAATCACGGTAACACAGCAGGAGAATGCATGACTTCTTAACCTGGTTAGTCAGGTAATATTGAGACAGGGGTGGCAAATTGCAGAACCTTGATAATACTCCTATGTTATTTCAGCATTAGATGCTGAGCTGTGTCAGCCTTTGCAGCAGCTCATATGTTGCAAAATCATTACTGCAAAAAGTCTTGACCATACTTAATAATAACAGAGCTGGTGCTGAATCTCTGTATCAACTGGCAATGTTTTGAAGTTACTGGAATGATACATGGATAATAGTTAAACAGCTCAAGATGTGCACAATTATGAGGGAGGAAGGTTGTGAACCAGTACTAATATGGTGTATTTAATATCTTTGTTATGTTTGTATTTATTTGTGCAAGGCCAGAAATGTAAACTTGGAAACATTTCCCGCCATCTGTAATGCAGTAATTCTAGAATTTAGCTTCTCCTCAACCAAAATGTGCCAGCATAAGAAAAGTCTCACATTCACCCACACAGATAAAGAAAGGTGTGGAGCAATCAGCATATTGAGAGCTGAAAGCCAGCCCTGAAAGGTAGATGTGAAAGTTGGAGTTAGGGAGGCTAAGGAGGAGCATGGAATGAGTCCCTAAGGAAGGCCATTAGGTTAACCTTAAGAAGTTATACTTGTGACTACATTCTCTTCAGTATACATATAACTAAGTAATACGTAAAAATGTGGCATATATTACATGCAGTAGCTATTAAAATGCTATTAAGCACTTCAGGAAAAATAAGAAAGATATACTTAATTGGGCACACTGAAGTGCAATTTTATTTTTGTCATTATTTTTTTGCTGCAGGAGCTGTTACATTGTTTCTAGCCCCCGTACTTAGCTATGATACAATTCATTACTGCTTTCACTTAAAATGCTGCTGATTTTGAGAGAGCTAGTTTTGAGGGACATCTCTTGTGTAGGAGACTGCTATCTTGAGATGTAGAAAATGTCATGCTGTGTGCCTGGACTAGGGAACTTTGATAAAGAAAATACTGCTTGACCTAAAGCCTGTGCCTCCAAAAAAATCAGAATGTCTGTCCTGCAATAATTTAACAATCCATTGTTAAAGATAGCTAATAGAACCATTCCTTCAAATGCGGATTTGAGTGTCATAATTTATGTCAATATGGATTCAATATAATTTTAAAGCTCATGTAAATAAGTAAAGTTTTTGGATCAAGTCAGATACTAGCCTTTTCCAGACAGTATCTTCTGTAATGATATGGAATACTGTGGGTAATAATTGCATGTAATCTGTTATCATTCCTTAGTTCTCATGTTGGGAGTTATTAACTTCTTTATAGACACTTAAATAATCTTTGTTATATTTCTGGTATGCTTATAAGGTGTGTTTGCACCAGATAGCTCTGAAATGGAGCACAGTGTTTAAAAAATGGAAGTGTAGAATTAGATTTTGTAAATGTCTTTGTGATGCAGCTTTGTTTTAAAAATCACATTCAGTTTGGCAATTTTTTTAATGATATATTGATTTTCTAGCTCTTCAGCATATTTAAGTGTTATGCAGCATTAATAGTCCCTGTTATTTATCAAAGATGCAGGATCTAAAAGGTCCTTTATATTTGGTAAAAGCTTCAAAATTAGATTTGTCATTCATAAGTAGCTCTGGAGTCTCCATGTTGCTTTTTTCTCTTTGCAAGAAATGATCTCTCACAGTCAAATAAGACCTAGTCCTGCAGTCCTTTTCTAGCCAGAAAAATATACCACACCTCACCAGAATGGCCTGAAAGCTGCCAAAGGACTGATGCATGAAATTTCGTAGTCTAGTGCTTGGGCTAACAGCCTCTTTTATTGTACCACTGATACAGTGGTAATTTGGGTTTAAAAAACAAAATACAAATAATTTATTTGGTAGTTTTATGTTGGGGTTTTTATCAGGTTTTGGGTTGAAGTTTTAAAAAATTATGCAAAAACATTAAATAAGAATTCATGTTCACAAAATGTTGGATGTTTTGTACAAAGTGAGTGAAAAATATGCTTTCTGTTTTCAGCTGAACTTTCAGGTTTGCTCTTTATAGGAGATGCAATTCTACAGGTGAGTAAAACTGCAAATTATTTTGTCTGTATTTTTCTACAAAAGTGAAATGAAATCTATGCTTATGAAATGTAGAGTAAGTCTTCTCTTTATCTTTTTAATAACAGATTAATGGAATTAATGTGAGAAAATGCAGGCATGAAGAAGTGGTGAGCTTTTCTGTTTTTTAGTCTACTTTTTGTCTTTTGTAGTTGCTGAAATGATGGTGTACGCTGATAGCAATGCAGTGGTATCAGCTGTTTTACTGTTGTTCCTAAACCAATATGACTGTACCTTCTAACATGACAAGCAACAAAGTGCAATCTTTTCTTCCTAAGTTTGTGTAATTGCTCTTCTCAGCTAGGCTTTTCTATATTAAAGGTGATTGTTTTATTATGAAGATTTGAGCTGTACATATTCCAGCATTTCTTCTTCCCGCTTATAGCTGTCAAATTTCAGCAGTGCTACACCCTTCTGGCTGTGCGAGGTCATTTTAATTTCAAAAGCTGTAATTTGCAGTATGTTGGAGATTTGTTGTTTGGTTCTTTAAATAAAAGAAAGAGACAAAAGTATTCATCTGCCTCTCGTCCTCTGGCTGTTCCTTATCAGGGTGCTCTTCTCCTTTAGTTAAGCTGTTATCATTTTGGGTATAAAATAACAGTGTATTAAGGAGATTTCTTCTAGAGAAGGAATTTTTGAGAAGTCTGTGGTAGGCTGGTTCCATAGGTTAATCAGTTTTGTGAAACACATCATGTACTTTTGTTGTATTTGACTTTTTGACTCTTCTTAAGTACTTTCAGATGCAGGAAACCCTATATTTCAGAAAATCGTGCCAGAAGTTAGAATATTACCAAATAAATTACCTTTAAATCCTGTTTAGCTCAGGAGAATTTTTACCTGTATTTTTAAAATAATGTAGTACTGTTGTATTTGAAAGCTTATCTTTCTGAATCTTACTTTGCTGATTCAAGGACATTCTTTGTGTTTCATACAGCATTCTGCTATATGTCAGATCATCGAACATGTGCTGCTCAGGTATAGAGAGCAGGAGTTAATAAAGATGAAGTTCTGATGAACGGGTTTAGTGCAGGTTGAAAGATTAGATCACTGCACTATTCTTCAGAGTACATTTGCACACTTTTTTCCTTTTGGAAATCTGTACAGCAAATCCTGCTTCATTCTTCAGAGCCTTCATAATACCCCCTTCTGTATATACTGGCTTATAGTCATACTTATATTGCTTTTAAGTTTTGTCTGTGCGACAGTGATCAGGTTGTAAATATTCTATAAGTTTACTGCAGTTGATTTTTTTAATATGCATTAATTTGGCAAATCTCTCAGTGGGATTTAAATGTTGGAAGTTAAATGTTGAAATTAAAAAACATGAGAAAGATATTACTAAAAGTGTAGCCTTGAATGCATACTGAAAACTGGTATGGACATCAGGACTTGCTTTTCTGTTTTCTGAGACATTTTCTTAACCCTCAAAATGATACATAAATCGGTTGGGTATTTATGATAAGGTTGAAACATGTTCAAGGAAAGAGATTTTGGAAAAGCTGAAAGGGGGGATTGACACAGAGTAGCAAGTGTTATCATATTAAATTTTGATTTATACCTTGTTTATCTAACATAATCCGCTTCTCAAACTCCTTGTAGATAATTCTCTAGGAATAAAAAAAAATGGTGTCTTATCAGTTTTGAATGTGCATTTATGTATTTGCAAATGGTTTCAAAGTTTAAGAAGCAAATAAATTTTAAATTAAATCCTTATTTTAATTAAGAATAATTTTTAATTTTTAATAGTAAATATTAACTAATATTTAAATAGGATCAAATGTCCATATGACATTTTATAAACTAAAATATGCATAAGAGTTATAAATATATAATATAAAAAAGCCAAAGTAAATGGACTCTGATAATCCATTTTTTTGGAAACATTCACTGCCATATGCTACGTGTTTGTGGAGTAAATTTGTTGTAAAGCTGCTATAGTGGTAATAGATGTGGTTTTGCATTGTGCAGTAACCTGTGGGTTTAGGCTTAGCCCTCAGTAAAGGAGAAGTACATCAACTGGTGTGCCAGCAGGAGTTGCAGGTGGGGTTTTGTCTGCAGTGTGTCCTTTGCAGCTGGAGTTGTTCTAGCACTTCTGTCTTGTAGGGTCTTTATCAAATACAGGATCTGTAGCTTTAACCTCAAGGTAATATAGAGAAAATAGGAAGTGTGTGGAGCCTAGTTGCTCGCAGCAGGGATTTGAACAGGAGTTGAAACTTAATTTTCAATCCTTATTGCATCTTGGTACTTTTGAAATGGCTCTGCAAGACACCTGAGCTTGTACCTTTGTTTCTTTCTGATTTTTTCTGTTACTAATTAAGGCTTAGCAGGTACATATGTTAGTGTTTGGGTTGTCTTAATGTCTTAGAAAATATTCCTTGTAAAGCAGTGTGGAATTTTTTTCAGTGGGTAGTGCTGAAGATACCTGTAGAAAATTCAGTCTTATATTTGCAGTGTGACTCTGATGAGAATTCTCTCTTTTCCTAGATGCAAAACTTGTTGCTACTTGTGGAAACTTTTTAAGGATATGTCATATCTTCATAGCTCTGCAAAGAAAAATCTGTGGCATAATCACTGCAGCCTATTGTATGACACTGGTATTTCACCTTGCTTTACTGATAACTGTACTATGGATATAAAATTATTTGAATTTCAAGGTTAGGTAGTTTAATCAAACTCATGTCATCTTTCATAGCAGGGAGAATCTTTCCCCAATGTACAGTGATCTTAGTTATCTTAATGTTGTGGGCACTCTGTTGTCTTTATTGTCTTTCATTACTTTTGATACAGATCATAGATAGATAGATAAACAGACAGACTGATAGACTCCTATATGCCTAGATAGGTAGGTTTAGTCAGTTCTTAATGTATTTTACTGGAAGCCTTTACATGGTTCCTTTATGATTATTTGTTATCTTTAGATGAGTCACTTAATCTTGAGTTTAGTTTTCTGCTTGTAGAAGGTGAAAATATTATTCCTACCATGAAAGCATGATGAGTTTCTATCAAAGACTGACTGTCAGATTGTTGTTTCTCTTGGGTTGTAAAGACCCCCAACTGAGTACAGCATAACATTGCTTCAGTTTTAGTGCTCTCATGTGGTAAGGTAAATACATGATCTCTCTAGTGAAGTGTCAACACAGGAGGAGGTTGCAGAAAAAAAAGTAATCTAGCAATTCTCTTAAAAAATATCTCACAGGATCTCTCAAACTGGCAGTTTGAGCCCAAAAAATGCAATATAAACTTGTATGTAGAAGGAGAGTCCATTGTATCTGTTAAATTACATGACATTGTGCTCCTTCTACTCATGATTTATTAATTACTCCTCTTCCAGTAGACTCTCCTTTAAATTTTACAGCAAGAATTTTAGAAGGCTGAAATTAGGATTATTCACAGGCAGACCTATGAGTTTCAGCTTTTGTCTAATTAATAAGGTCCAACAATGTGTAGTTTGTCAATCTAGACACCTAGTGGATATGGTTATCCGCCATAATAGATATGATTATTCTTAAGGCTGGAAATTAAAGTATTTCTAGCTTTTACCTCCATTTATTGTCCAACTATAAAGATGGGTAGACGAGCACCAATATAATACTGTTGTATGGACGTTTGTGGTGGTTCTGGGTCTAGCCACTACACCACCACCAATGGACAAGGTTTGGGGAGAGAGTGAGAGGCCCTTGAGCTACTTCTGAGTGGCTACGAGTAGGAAAGTATGTCAGTTCAGTTGCAGGGGCCAAAAACCTTGTGTTGGATCTACTGTTCAGGGTTGTAGTGCACCAAATCATCTAGAGCCAAGGTAGAGTTCCAGTTGAATGAAGGCTGATATGTTTAAGATTGTCTCTGTTCTTAATGCTGTGAATAAAACATCTCAGGCAGTATTAATAACTATGGTTACATATCTCTTTGGATCTTAGCATCTAGTTTTTTTCTCTTAGGAAATAGAAGAAATTAAATGACTATAGATATGAAGTAATTTTTTATTTCTTGCATTTGGGGAACATTCAGGGAATGTTTCAAATGAAAAATGGTAGCTTTCATGTGTCAGCTAATGTGGCATTCCGACATTCCTTGAAAAGCAACAGGAAAAGCTCATGTAGTGGCAGGTAGGTATAAAGACAGAATAGGTATTTAGGCTTTGGTGGATTTTATGTAGAGGTAACTACAATATGTAGCACTGTGGTTCAATTCACCCACTGCTTGCATTTTGCACAAGACACTGTTTTTTTCCAGCAGAATGGCCTGACATGAGATGTCCTCATGCACTGCATTGAATCTTTTGCTTCCCCCTTTTCTCAGCATTCACAGCAGGGCTGTAACTGTGCTGAATCTCCATGAGTCATTTGTGTTATATGAAACTGGCAATGTAGGGATTGTTGTTGCTCAACTGCAATCATCTGCAACTGATGAAACTCTTACTCTGGCCTGTTTCTTTAAAACTATGGTTTCATTCAAACTGATTTTTAAAACTCATTATGAATAGTTTTGGCAATGTTTTTTGTAAATGTTTTTAAGCAGAAGAATAGCATATTAGATTTTTAAGACAGGACTGGAAACCAAATGATCTGAAATTTCAATCCATCTTGACTTTGCAGGTGTGTCTTTTGGTAAATTATGTTTTTTATGTTATCTTTGTTTCCTTAACTGTGAAACAGAGACCTAGACTATTATCAGATTTAGCTCTCTGAATTCTATGAAGTACTTCTGAATCTGTTATAGAAAAGTATCTCTGCATTGATATTTGCAGTTTCATGAAGTGATAACAGCAACCTGCAAACACAGATTACCACCTTCTCATATTGCAGAAATCCTGTACTTTATAACTCACGGTACAGCCATTTAATCCTTTCCCCTCTAGACAGAATGGCAACTTTAAATCTGGAAGCTGCACAGTTGGTGCTTCTAACACTGTAATCTAGGTGCAGTTTTTCACTTCTGAATTTAAAATTGAAATGTAAACTTTCTGGAAATCCAATACTTTTACTTTTTCTGTACAGCTGCTAATCTGTTTTCTATCTGAGACTTGAGTAATAATAATAATAACAATAATAACAGCAATAATAAAACTGATGTCACTTTACCTACCCTGGCACAATTAATGAAAATACCTGTTATTGAATATCCTTAATGCTCATTAAATTTGAGCTAATAATAATCTGTCAAATATTTCAGCACAGATTTGAAATGTGTCCATCAAGTGGAAAAGAATGTAGCAGCTGTAAATAGTCTACTGTTTTCTGTAAATACTTTACTATGGAAATGCCTGGAATCTGGATATATCCTGGAGTAGTTTTCTTAATATGTGTTCATCTGCTTTTCTAATCTGGTTTTAGCTATGTCTTTTTATTGTTTAATTTTTTTTTATTGTGCTAAACTCAGTAAAATCTTAAATTTATTCAACTACTGTCACACTAGACTTTTACAATATGTTAATATGTTGCTCGTCATCCTAATATATATTTTCATTTCTTTTTCTCAAGATACCTGTAGATCTATTAGTCATTTTATTAAGATTTCATCTTTTAAAACCACTCATCATTACTGCTGAGTTTTAATAGAAGGGAGTAGAACATGCTGTCATGACTAATACCAAGCATACATGATTAATATTGTTATTTCCTTATTACATGGCTACAGTCTTCAAAGCAAAAATCCATTAGAGGTTAGTGGGATAGAGTGAAAGATTGAATCACTAGTTACGGCACAACATCCTTCAAATAACTGTCCTTGGTTCCTCCTTTGTCATACAGGTCTATTAATTCTGAAACCTGAGCTGCAAAGAAAAAAACAGTTGAGGAGTGGATTTAAAGTGTGTACCATCAAATATGCTTTGTTTGTGACCTTGTTTACATTGATGTTTTTGCTGTAAAGATTCAGGTTTCTCTGCTTCCTTAGGAAGCAAGTAGAAATATTTTCATGTTTTATTTGTATGTGTGTGTACTTCACCCTCCAAAAGACTTTTTGAAATATTTCATGCTGCACAGCATCTCCCAGCTGTGGAGCTACACACACTTTAGTTCAGGGACTCAGTGTTTTCCTTTCTGGGCATAGCCTCCAAAAGGCAGAAGAAGTAAACATACACAAAACACTCCAACTTAATGTAGGAAAAATGAAAACTCCTATGGGCATGGAAATTATCTTCTCTGGTCACTATTAAGAGGATTTCATTTACCCATAAGGACTAGAAAATACTATCCAACTGGAATCAGTTACATTTTCTTTAAACAGGCAACAACCATGTGGTATACACTGAAAGCAAATGTTCACCTCTAAAAGGCAACTTCTGTATTTCTAATGGCTTGATTTGGACCTGAGAGAGCACAGTGGACAGAATAGAGCAGGTGCACTCATTTAACTAGCCAGGAGGGGTCACATGCAGGAGGCATGCTCAAAGAAGTGCAAATGTGCACACACATAGTTTTCTGACAACTTCCCAGCAGTTAAAAATACCTGACATCACTCATCAGAAATGTCATTGTTCTGGCTATAGTAAAATCAAATGGGTGCCAGGAGAAAACTTTTAATCCAGGGGTTATCTAACACCTGTACATATTTTTAGGTCTTTTTTTCTCTACATTGGGTCTTTGTCTTTTGACAGTTTGTTCGGTGGAGGAGGAAGAGGAAAGGAGAATGGACTCTATATAATTTTTCAATAGTATCCAGTGTTGGCCTGTTCCAGCCGGATACAAGGAGGTTTCCAGATGGCCAACCCCATACTTCTCAACCACTAGTATGGTACAGTATGGTACTGGTGTTTTGGTATCTGTTTGTCAGCACTGGGCCTATTTCTAGATGTATTTTTTTCTTGCTTTTGCCCTGATAGTACTGATGTCTTCATACAAGTTCAGTTTGGTAGTACCTGTTTCTTGTCAGCTGTTTTGGAAGGCTGTGGCAAGTACAACAGCTTGCAGTAGTAAGAGTTTCACAGGTCACAAGTGTGCAGGTCTGGTTACTGAGCAAAGCAGCTCTTCAGTAAAAATTACAAGTTACACGTTCTCTGGATTTTTCTTCGGAGACCTGCAAGAGTTGGTACCTCCCTGTGCTGTTAATACTTTTCTGAGCAAAATGGGAAATAGTCACTGCTCAGGCTGAATTGGCATTACCAGGATAATGACATATATCTTTAAAATAGGAAATGTTCATAGCTCTATTTCACTTCACATGCCCTTGTCAAGCCAGTAGTGATTCAGAGCATTTAAAAGATTCTAATTGTGCTGACCTGTTAAAAGGAAAGTTCAAGGGACTGTTCTACATCAAAAAACTCCCATATTTAAACACTGGCTTGCAATAAAAAGTACGGAGGATGTTTCTAGATTTTCTGAAATGCCTTCTCTTCTTATACTATTCTGAGTATGATGTACTTACATAGTAAATGAATAGACAGGCATGTTTCACAAAATGTCCATCATGTCTCAGTTGTCTTGAGGTTATGCTGACATCTTTTGTTCAGTCATGTTTACATGGGAAATCAAATACAAAACATATTCAAAATCCCCTGTGCATTTCAGATCATGTATGATTTCTGAATCAGTGATTGCAGAGAAATGTTGGTGAGAGCTAGGGTTTACCATAATGCATGCAAACAAATAAAATATTTTGTTTAAATATCCATCACCCTGAAATATTGTAAGGTTTCACAGAGTGCATAAAGCATCTTTCCATCAATTAATAAGTGAGGTTTTAGGGTAAAGTCAATCACCTGCACAACAATGGCAACAACAAATCTCTGAAACAGAGTTTTTTCCAATTAAAACATTGGGAGCTTTGGAAATTGAAAGCATTAAGACATTTAAATTTTTAATTTTACTTCTACAACTGAAGCTTTTAGTATTCCAGGATCTTTATATCTCAACAGGAAAGTGCTATCTAAAAAGGGCCATGCTTTTTTGAATCAAAACATCTCTGTATAATGTTCATTAGATATCATGGAGTTATGTAGCATCAGCAGTGTTTTTCTTATTTTCTGAATTTTTATAGAAAGTGAGAGCACAGAGAAAATTGTAAAACTAGAATTATTAAGGTTTGAGAGACTTGGAATTTCTAAAAGTGAGGCCTGTAGTTTGTGCATTTGTGATATTCTGGCATAATAACCCAGCAGCAATGTAATAGAATTACACAAATCATTCTGGTTTTCTTTTATTGTTGATGTTGCCAATTTTGTTTCAGAAAACACATTCACTCTATATAATAGTCTACAAATTATTGTTTTTATAAGATTTTATAGTCTCAAATGGTAATTAACTTCTGGCAAGAATGGATTTCTGTGGTGTTATTGCTCAATTAAGAAAATAAGAAAAGGTAAAATAAGGGTTGCAATGGGATAAGTAGCTTAATCAGTTTTGATTAATATATCAGATTTATGCTTAATTTTGAAAGTTTCAAAGACCTCATTCTATAAACTGATTAAAACTGTAATTCAGCACTTTTTCATCATTGTGCTGAAATACAAATTATCTTTTTACTTCTTTGGAATTATATGCTAATCTTTTTTGTTTCCAAAATATCTGTAAATGTTCTCAAGTTAATCAAAATACAGCACGAGTACCTCCAAATCCAGTTTTGCCAAGACCTTTAAAATTTAGACACTGATGAAAATGATCTTAAAAATGTTAAGGCAACATTATTTCTAAAATTTTCAAATTACAATATAATTATATTGGATCTCAGTTCAGCAGAATACATATGTATTTGCCTAAAATTATGAATTTACATATTTTGTTAAATTTTTGAAGAACAAAGTAATTTTCTCAACTTCAACCAGATGCAATACAATTAATCTGGAGGAGAAAAACAGCCATTGCATTAAAGGGCATGAAAGTATGTTTTTATGCATTTACTCAGCTGAGAGCTTTTACCACTAGGCACTTTCCCTGAAGTACTAAAATATCTTTCTCAGAGATTAGATCCTGAGCGTCCAAGAAGCTTAGCAGAATTAACTGCATATATTGATCTAAAACATTACTTCAAATACAAATTTGTCCAAGAATTATTTTTTTGTCATATTGAAGTTGATAACATTTAGAACTGAACAAATGGCAATAGGTTTGTACAGTAATATTTATTCAAATATAAAATTAGAATTTGATTTCAAACTCTTTAAGACCACTTTTTATTAATTTTTCATGAGCATTTATATTCTGGTGCTTGATTACTGTGAGTGTTCATGAAAACTAAGTGTTAAGGTCGTATTTGCCAACAGCAAATTTTATATTGAATATGTAAATGTGAAATTTGCCACTGGCTGTGTGTTTGACCCCAGCCTTGCAATGGGATTAGTGTGAGCAAACTCTTGTTCTGGGAATGATCTTTCTTTTTTCCCCCAGACTTGGAGCTCTGCCTAGTCAGGCAAAATGTTCAAGCCATGCAACACTTGTATTGTTTTCAACAATCATAGATTCATATCTGTTCATAAAATGTCTTAAAATTTAAGACTGTACTTCAAAATGCTGTGTCAAATGGAAGTTTTTCACTCTTCAAGCATTAGGAACAGGAACAATAGCTGGAATGTTTTACAGTCAGGTAATGTGTATGCATTTTGAATACTACTAATGAGCCTTTCAAAAATTACAAACAAAACAAATGTACTTGTTTAGTAACTATCTTAGAAATGTCATATAGAATTCAACCAGGAAAGCATTTTTTTCTGGTAAATTCGATTTGTGGGAACAATTTGACTAAAAGAGCAGGAGATTTTTATATTCTTAATAGATTATTAAGCAGCTTCATTGTTTTGTTAATAATCAGGGTTAGAAAACTCAAACCAGTCAAGTTCATTACTGTAATAATAATAATAATAAAAAGTGCATTATGATCAACTATGAAAAGAAAGAACTCCAAATTCTTTAAATTAATAGTTTGATTAGAATTATTTCTTCCTGTACTCATTACCTGCAAAATTTGGAGACCTTAACTCCAAGTTATTGTCTAGTTTCTGTTGCAGCTTACTAGAAAAAGACATTTCCACTTTTTACTTTGTTTTTATTTTTACCCCTACTTAAAAAAAAAAAATTGTTGAAAAAGAAAAACTTCTGTATGAAGCTTTTTTCAGTATAATGTCTTCCAGCAAAAGAAAAATACAAATCCATTCATTAAGAGGGTTTCTAGTGATCTTTATTACAGTTGTAACTGAGAATCATGCAGATAAATGGAAAATTCTGCTTTATTCTGTAAATATCACTGATTATTTTTCATTATGCAACATGGGTAATGTCTTTAGCCTTTTGCTTTAATTTGTATTTTGTATGACTTTTGTACAGGGAGTGGAGAGTCATATGTGCCTAGGTCATTCTTCTAAGGTTTTCCTGGCTAATTGCTGAAAGATGGCTTATGGTTTTGAGAGTTGATATACAATGTTTTTCTTCAATTCAGCTCATGGTTATGTGCTGGATTCTGCCATGTTCTCTTACACTGTTGGATAGATCATGCATTATACATCTATTTTTCCTAGAACAGTCATTGCATTGTTGTGCCATATATGCCATAACACCTGCAGACCACAAGCAAAATATTAATATTCTACATACCAGATACTGGTATTGTTACCTGTTGTATTGGTTTTCACATTTCATTTATTTGTAATTTCATGACTGAAGCTCTGGCTTGTATACAGCACAGAGTTTTTCAGTTTGAGGCAGCTCTTTTCACCAGAAAATGTCATTGCCATATAGTCTGTCTGTTTTTTTCCAGGTTGATGGATGGTAATCAAAAGCTGACTTAAATATATATTGGAGAAATCTGTGATGGGATATTTAGTTGGTGTATATTAGACATACCTTAAATAATCTTTTTTTTTTTTTAGTCCAAGAGAATATGTCTTATTAAATTTCTCTGCTTTCATTTAAAGATGGTTTTATTGATGTCTTACTGTCTGAAACTCCTATTAGAGAATAGCAATGCAAATGATTTGTTGGTAGCCTACAAATAATTAGTAAATTACAGTTCTGGCTTATTCTCAACACTTCATATTATATTGGACTAAAATCCACTAAAAGGATACCATTTTTATGAGTAATAAAGGTTGATCCCACAAGGGTTTGTGAAGATATGATGAGTAGGAAGAATTTCTACATATTATCTATGTATTAAAATATGGCCTGCTTAAAAGAAAGAAAAATATCTTTGAATGTTTATGTCATGCATCCTTGAAGGCAAATGTGCAAAGCCTCTGGAGCCTGCTTAAAACATGTTACAAGTGCTGCAGATGTTGACATTTTTCTGAATATTCTCCTTAACTAATTAAAAGGAAAAAATCCCAAACAACATTCTCAGCACAGACTACCATCATGGTTGCTTTCTGATTATTAAGAAGTCCAAAAACTTTGTATCTTAAATAAGAAATCCTCTGTAGATTGATGGGAAAGCTTATTGTTCATCTGGCTGTACACACCAGTGCACACACGATGCTATTTAAGCTGGTGTAGAAATCAGTAGATGCTGTTACAACACTGGTGTAAAGGCTTCTCCCATTTTTGTAGTTTTGTTTGCTTAAGGGGTTCATGCATTCCTCCCAAAGCAGCTTTGGTCAACATCTGTTTTTGACAATGTCAGTTAAATTAATCCCAAACAAAATCTGGCTCCTATGTAAATTTCTGAGATATACTGATGAGAAGTTTACTGACATATTGTAATTGTAATGAAAGTGTGTTGTATGTGAAGATGAAACTTACGCGTAAACCAAACAAGCTGAAACCACAATTAAGCTTATGGATTTATAATATTTGACTAATGGGGGGGTTGAGTAGGTTGCCTAAATAAAAGTGGGGATTTTATCACTCATAGAGTTGTAATATACAGTTAGAAAACTATCTTAAGGCTTTGTATTGTCAAAAAGTATTCAAGTTTCCTATTTCACATTAAAAAAATGTAAATTACATGCTGTTTAGTTTCAACCACACTGGGAAAAATTCCATTGGTATTTCTGTCATTTTCAGTGTTGTTAAAGGATTTGTCTTGTTCCTCTTAGCCAGTTGCTTTGGAAGCCATTACATATATAATTCAAAAAGATGTGTTCATGAATTAGCTTCGACAGAGAGTAGGTGCCCAGCAGCCAAATACGTAATCACTTTTAAAAAGTGAGACATCTGTGAGCATTTAAAGTAGAGGACTTTGTAAAATTGTAGAACTACTAAGTACATTTACTGTAGCTGAATAATCCTGGAGAAGCAGAGTCATTCATGGAGTAGATAATGTGAAAATAAAACTAGGCCATTCTGAGCTCTGGCATGTACTCACTACAAATAGATATGCTGAAAAAGCTCATAAAGCTTGGAATAAGTTTGTCTTGAAGTCTTCTAGTTCTTTGGGATTTTTTTTTTTTGGGTATTTTCATAGGTATTTTCTTGTCATGAATAGCTGCCTATCACGTAGAGCTGAATGGCTATTAAATACATCTTTGTGTATTTCTTCTATGGACCACAGTCCCACACCAATAAGTAGTCCATAGGTTGAGAATCATTAACAAGACCCATTGTTTGGTATTAAAATGAACATTTGCATTAGAATCAACCGTCTGAAATTCAGCTAGAATGAGTCAAAGAATATACTGGTAGATTGTGGTAAATAATGTTTTATAGTTGGAATCTATTTAAGGAATTGTTGTTTTTCGTGTTTCAGAATATAGTATGAAATGTTTCAGTTCAAGGACCCAAAATGTCCCATATGACCTATGAGTCACAGACTCTGGGGTGTGTTCTCAGTTTTGGAAGACATAGCATTTTAAAAATTTCCAATTCCTTGCTTTTCATAGTTTCTGTGTTGGAGTAATGGCCTTCTAATTATTTAATATGAACTCCTATGACCAGTACACACAGCCTTTAGTGAAACAGAATTCAAAATTAGGGTACATGACTTAAGAATGAAAATTAAGAACTTACAGTGATATTTTTCTGTGTGATATTATTGAAACTAAGATTAATGAAAGAAAAACAGGAAAATGCTGAAGACTTTTCCTTTAGTATTTTTTTTGCTTGCATTGATATCTTTTGCTGAGGCACTCCTATATTACTTTTCAAAATATAAACATGGAACTAAGCAATAATTAGTTGCAGCCTACTATTACTCTGACTGAAAGAATAATAGACATTTTAGTGTTGATTGTGGAGCATAAGAAAGGTTAAAGATTTCCAGAAAGCTGCTGTTAGATCTTTTAAACCAACTTGGAAGTACTCCATTCCACAAGTGTTAGACTTAAAAGTTTGAAACCATATTCTTCTTCTCAACTTGATTTTGAATAGATCACTGAAAAATCAGTAGTATCTTTTTATCTTGGAAGTTCATTGAAGAAAGAACTGATAGGAGTCTATGTCCTCTGTTTGATCTGTATTTGGTCTTCTATTGCCTGGTGGATGTTTTTTATTTTGTAGGTTAATTATATTTTCAATTTTTTTTTTTTTAATTAAATTAATCTCTTTCTCCTACCTCCTCATTACACTTATTCATATTGCTTGCATCTGATTATTTTAGTTATTCCTGTGAAGAAAATTCTGTACATGTCTCTCAGTGTTAGCTAATATAAGTGGCCTACTTGGCATGTAGGCCCGAAAGATGATGAAATCTATTTTTAAAGGAAGATCACTTAGTTTTCTACTAATGCTTTTACAGCAGTCTTGAGGTTGCATGTTCTGATACCTCTGTGACTAAAGCCCATGAACCTGTGAAAACAGGCAGAGCAAGGATCAATGAAGGAAGCCTGAGTATAGCTATAAGATGAGTGGTATGATGCTGTACATGTGAGTATGGAAAGGGAGTTTCAGTGGATCAATGCCGTGTATATTCCACAGGGTCCTTTGTGGACACGCTTAGGCGGCACTCTGCCAGCACCTACGTGTGCACCCGATCTCATCCTCTGTAGTGGTTTGGTCCAAAATACTCATTACTGTTTATCTTCTGTGAGATAAGAATTAGGAGAAACACAAAGCAGGCACCAAACTTGAAAGAATATAGTTTATTAACAGACCTAAAAGAGGGGAAAAAAAATTATACCATACCTTCAGAACTCTCCTCCTCCCCCCACCTTCCTCCCTTCTCCCACTGACAATGTAAAAAGACAACCCTTAAGATGTTCAGTCTGTTTACCATGTCCATAATAACCTTGTTCAGTCCATTTAGAAAGAGAAGTCTCTTCTTGCTCGTGCTATGAAATCATTATCACAATGAGACAGCCGCCCACTTCCAAATATTGTTCAGTCCATTTAGGAAGAGGAGTCTCTCTGC
>NW_008236767.1:3459583-3461938 GCF_000691975.1 Corvus brachyrhynchos
CGCGCCCCGCAGCCACCTCTCCCAGCACCGGAAATGAGAGAGAGCTCTGCCTCAGGGTTTCTATTCTTAAGTGTGTATCACAGAGGTGGTCACAATTTTAAGTGGCTTAAAGAATTGTCCATATTCAAGCTGGCCATCTGGTAGGTTCTGTCAGGTCATAGAGAAAGCTGTAAGAAGAACATCACTTCCGAGACTCAGCCTGCTAACCTATGACACCTTCCCAGGTAGTCGCAAACAGCCACTCACACCCACAGTCTATGCGCGAACCGGAGACAAAGAGGCGAGAGGGGTTCTCTGCATGCAATTCCAAGGCATTTAATGAAACCAACACACTCGAAGGAAGCAGGGACAGAGAACCAAGAACAAAACGTGTGCGTGGTTTTGTCCCAAAGGGTCCCAGGGGTGGGCAAAGCATCAGAAGCCAATGGTCTCAGGGCTAGGGGGCAGAGGCAAGGGTGAGTGACATAGCAGGAGCCAGTGGGTGAAGAGATGGGTGGGGGGAGAGAGTCAGTGACCAGTGGAATCTTGGTAAAGGGAGAACTTTCTAGCACAGAGGTTTACGGAGAGACCACTTTCAAAGCAGCATGCGGGGTGTAAAGTGGACTTTGCCACCGCAGCATCTGAGAAACCACCTAATGGTCTAGCTTAAACAAGTGCTGCCACTTGGGATCAAGAGGAATTTTCTTTCTAAGTGGCCAGTCTGATGGGACTTCTCAAAAAGCATCAAACCTTGAATTTCTGTGTATGTTACTTTGAAATGATCTTTTGTATAGTGCCTTAGTAGCTGGAGCGTTCACTAAGCAAGCACTGCTTCAATTCCATTGCTGTGTCATCTTGCAGATCCTTAAACCTCTATCTGCACTTTTCAGAACAATTTCTTAGTGGTGGACACTGGAGGGTGTCTTTGCTGTAAGTTCTTGTGTTACTGCATCCCCCTGCACTTTTGCCAAACAGTGCTGGTAGCAGGATACAAGCAGAAGAGGGGGCAGAATAGAAGGGCACGTCTTCCTGTGTCCTTGGGAAGTGCACTATTCTGCCCTGCAGTTCCTGTCCCCTTTTTTGAGATAGCCCTCAGTTTTAGTGTGCAGCCCTTTGGGTTTGTGTTTAAATATCTAACACAGGTTTTGGAATCAAACAGCAAAAGATTAAAACCTACAACTGTGTAGTAGTGTAAAACTATAGTCTGAAGTATGCTTTAAGTTGTGCAGCCTGAGTAGGAACTACTGTCATAAAATGGTGTTCTAGTTTTCTCTGTATATTGGAAAGAGAAATTTTCTGAAGGAAGAAACCTTTGTTAGCTCTTGATATTATATTTCTTGAATAACTTCAATTGTTGGCAAATACTGTGATAGATATTAGATCATAGGAATTAAAACCTCACTATGCGGTGATGTGTTCTTAATGCTAATACTCTGTGTTAACTATATGGCTTTTACTAAATAAAGCAGTTGATTTTAAAAATAAACATAATTCAACATTGTAGCTTTTGACCTCTCTGTGATTGTGTCAAAATGTGTGTTATGTTATCTGCCGATGGACTTGATGCTTGTTCACTGTGTGACTGTGCATTGGCTACAAAGGTGTCTTCTACCTTTTCTCTTTTTTTCTGTTTTCCCAATTTTTACAATTCATGGTATGAATTGTAAAATGAACCAATGAACTGAATTTTTCTTTAAAGACTGAAGAGTGAAATTTGCTCCAGTTCAAGAGAACATAGATCTTGGGATCTAAATAATTGTTCTGTTTTAAATCCTTACCACTTCATTGGTGGGTAAATTTCACTGGTAATTTGAGAGGGGATTTACAGTCTTATTCAGGAAAGAATACTTACTGAAGTCAGAGGGACTTCGTGCTTCATTGCTTTCCTGAATATATTGAGAGAGACTTCAGCATATGCTCAAATGTTTTCTTGAACTGGGAATTTAAAAGGGTTTATAAAATTAAAAGGCAGTATCATTGTAGACATTATAAAAAAGTCAGATTAGTGTTGTTATTATGTAGAGATTTTATTCAGCAATATCACACATCACCATAAAATTTACTTCTTCAAATAGCCCCCTTACAGTCATTATAATAATTGCATAGAAATATAGTCACTGTCGTTCTCGAAACACTGACTATTTTAATTTCACTATTTCACACAGCTACTGGCTCAGACATGCACAACTGGGTTTTTTGCCTATCTCACTTCTTTCATGAACATCCTAACTTTATATAGGGTCATTTGTGGTAGAAGTAAATTAATTCTTGGTCCCACTGGTAGTAAGGTTATACTTTGCGTAAGAAAGTTTATTGACAATATTTAATGTTTATGTAGTTCTTTCTACATGAACTCATTCTGAACTAAATATATGT
>NW_008236767.1:3461956-3508896 GCF_000691975.1 Corvus brachyrhynchos
AGGAATTTAATATATATAGCCATAATGTTGATGAGGAGATGTTAAGATTTTTCAGTGTCATGGCTTCTTCATGTTACAGGGATGACTTCGTTAGACACTGTGCACCAACAAATCAATAGCTGCTATTACTCACTAGCTGAAATTAAAAACTACTAAATCAAGTAGTAACAGCAGTACTAAATAGCTTTTCATTATTAAATCCATGCAACTTCTATATCAACATTTTAAGTGTTACCATTATTCATTTTTAACTAGAAAAATTAAAACTTGATATAGTTAGGTAAATTCCTAGGCGTAAAATGTAAGGCTTCATAGAATATCTCAAAAATATTAAAAATCAAGAGTTCTATAGAAAGAAAACCCATGCATCTTAAATAGTCAACATAGCCTCTGGAAATAAGTCAGATCATTACCTTTCAATGATACAAACAATAAGCAAATCCTTTTTAATAGTGTCTGGTCATGCGTTTTCTGCAATTTGGGATGCATTGCTTTAGAAATTGCCATATCTCTTCTGACGGGGGTGCATGGCATACAGTGTATGCATGGCATACAGTGGGAATATATAACCTAGTTAAAAATTGGAAATTAGGTCTACTACTGAGTTTAATTTTTGTCATGCAAGTGTTCCCTGGATTTAGCACTGGGAATTTTTCTCACCTTCACCCAACTCCTCATATATGATAAAAACCATCTTAGGAAGTTGTTGCATTATTGTTTTGAAATTTTTGAAAAATATTTTTATATTTAATCAAAATTAGTATTCCCTCAAAAATAAGTTTCTTGATCACTTTGTAGAGGTTGGGTCCACTTACGTCTTTTCACATACTAGGGAAAATCATAGAATCTTAGAATATGCTGAGTTGGAAGGGACCCATAAAAAATATCAAGTCCAACTCCTGGCCCTGTGCAAGACACCCCAAGAGTCACACCATGTGCCTCAGGGTGTTGTTCAAACCATTCTTGAACTCTGTCAGTTATAGTGCCGTGACCACTTCCCTGGGGAAAGTGTTCCATCCAGTCTTCAACCACATTGGAATATTTTATAAGTGATGGGATCATTATGGAAATCAGTAATCAACTGGCATTTGTATGTAATAACCCTAGTAAAATTTCTTTTTGGAAGGTCCAGGCAGTAAGAAGGTGGGATTGATAATTAGTACTTTTTTCAGTGACCTGATGTTACTTAATCAGTTGAAAAACCGTGATACCACTTTAGTGCCACTATTCAACATTCAATGAATCAAGTTCTCTCCAGTTCTCTCTTTTTGGCATTTTAATACACCTTTGTTGCTGCCTGTTCTGAGCTCCCCTCCCCCTCCCAAAGACACCTGCTCCTGCCCATGTGCTCCGAGCTCCTTTGTTCTAATTGTGGGCAAAACCAAATGTAACTCAGACTCTTTAGCAGTGTCTGATTGGCCGGTCACCCTGGGTCCGCCCCCAGTCCTCCCCTTTCCCCTTCTCCTAATAAAAGATGGTTGAGGGGGAGGCTCCACCTCTCTCTCAGCTCAGCGACTTTCCTGTGAATATCTCTGGTTGTCTGTCTCATTTGAAGGCTTCTAACTGCAGGGAATTGAGCGAGCAGGGAGCTCTATTTCTCCCTCTTTGCTTCTGCTGATGGTATTTGCTCTGCAGCTGATTCAGGTACCGATTTTAGAGCTACTAAAGTGCTAGATAGCCCGTGCTACCTCTCAAGGCTGCTCGAGGCTTTCTAAGGCATTGAAATACAAGCGCTAGCCAGTATAAAGCTGAAAAGATACCTTCCACACACCTTGACCCGCAGTAGGGAGGGGTGGGGGAGAGAAGAATTCTGAAAGTTTTTCAAATAATTTCAAATTCTTAAGAGAGCTTCATTGTTTGCAAGAACTAGTCCTTAGCTTTTTAATCTTGAGTCATTTTTACCATGCATACAACACATCATGGTTCTGGGAAAAAAATCCAAAGTTACTTCCTCTGATCAACCTAGCTCTAAGTTTTCCTTGTAAATCAGAAACTGCTGTAACTGAAAAAATGCATATTTAGTTTATATTTACATATTCCCTCTTGTGTTTGAAAGTAACCTTGAAATATTTCTAGAATTATTGCTGCCAGAAATAGTCAAAACTTTTTTTGTCAATGATAGTGCCTGATGGGCAAGTTATTGGCAATATGTATACAATAAATGTAAGGGAGTTTTCTTCCAAGTAAGCAAACAGGATTGCTGTTCATATATCTATCCATTTCTTTATCTACAAATTATATCATGATTGACAACTGACTTGTTCAATGTGTTAATGAATTGACTTCAGTGGTAAAAGTCATTACTGCTTAGTTGGTGTAATATACTACCAATAATGTCCATATTATGTCCATAATGTCCACATAATGTCCACTTGTGCAGATAAATTCATTTTTTGTGAATGTGCATGAGACAAGCAAGACATCTTCATTCACACTGTCCTCATATTAGCTCTATAAAGTTTTGAGCTAAATATTTGTTTGGCAATGAGGAAGAGGGAAGATATATTAATATGCCAGTATCTCTAACTGTTGGTAGAATTTCACTCATATTTGTAAAACTGTAGAAATTCTAACTGTATTTAGAAATTCTAACTGTTCTGACTCTTACAGACAAACTGTTTGACTCCCTGTGTTTCAAGTGTTGAGTTTCATTTCATAAACATATCTCCCTGTAACAATTGTCACATTACTTTTGGCTATTACCTTTTTTTGTAAAAATTATCAATTTTCCATTCGTGAACATGAGCTGTTCTTGTGTACTACTAAAATCATTTGTCAGTAGGAGTAGATTTCCCATTGTACCTCCTCTTTCTGTGTGGAAGAATGGCAGTATGACATGCTGTACATGGTGAATGAGGACAAAAGGTAAATGAATCTTGCAAGGCATACTTCCTTTTAAACAGTTCAATAATTGTTCATTTGTTATGTAAAGTGAGGACAAAGAATGTAAAATAGCAGTAAAACTTTCAACTGAAAGCTAGAAAAAGACAATAAAGTGATTAAAATTCCCATTTTCTTCACCTAACCTTATTTCCCAGAATGGCTTTGTTAATGACTAGAAAGTAAGCAAAATGGGATCGATAACTCATCTGCTCTTTGTTGTAATCATTACCTAGTACTTTTCTCTTTTAATCTTTCATCTCTCTTTAGTCTTTATTATGCATGTCAAAATCTAGTCACTTTCTGGACAATATGCTTCTTACACTCCAAAATACACTTCACTGGTATAAATATTGCTGATTTCAACTGAAATGTGTTCCAGCTTAAAGTTTTCATCCTATGAGAAGAGGTTTGAGGAAGAGAGAGGTTTGAGAAAAAGGTCACAGTAGACTACTTACAGCATCTTACAGGTTTAACGGAGCAATATATTAACAAGTGAAAGCAATGTAGACTCTTGGAAGAATGATTCAGGGCAGTTTACTCTCTCAGCTTCTCTCACAAATGGTATCCACTTATTCTTATCTTAAAAGGGGACTTTATAAGTTAAAGTTGGTAACTTCTCCACTTATTTATTCTCTGTTCCTGAGTAAAAAGAAATAATTTTTTCTAAAAGCAGAGAGCAGCTGTATTTTCCTGCACTTCCTGCACTGTGGATTCATCTATCCACATCTGTTGAAACAATAGGGAATACATACCTGTAGGTTTCTGCTTTGGCTCTGACTATTCTGAACTGTGTGACTTCTACATAAGAGAGGAAAAGGGTGAATTTTCTATGGAGGATGAGGATGCAGGACAGTTTCTCTGGCTGAATTCAGGACAGAATTCTTGCATATCATTGCAAGTCATCTTTCTATGAAAAAATTGCTGCTTAAAAATTTTAAAATATGAAATATATCAGAACTGGGAACTGCCCATCAAAGAGACTCATCTTTTCAACCTAAATGATTCTATGATTCTGTGTTACAGATGAAGTTTTTGGCATGCAGTATAAGTTAATTAAATTTGTTGTGATGTTTCTGTGTTTATTTGCACACATACAAATAAATACATACTATACTGAAAAATGTGCATTGACAACCCCTGTGCTATTTTAAACATTAAAGACCCTAAAATTTCAGTTACTGAATCAAATATTCTGTCATCATATTGTTAGTCCTCTGTAGCAACCAGCATGAAGTAGGAACTATTGTGTTTCAAGGCAAAGTTGACATTTTTTCCTGAAGAATTGCTTTAAGTTAACAGCATAATGCTGTGATTCAGTGTGAAAGCATCCCAATATATAGTTATACACATGCATGTAACTAAATCTGTTGAGTAGGTTATTGACAGACATAATTAAAGAATAGCAATGCTTCATAAATTATTTACAAGGCTTTCTCTCAAGCAGCAGCATGACAGAAGGGTTACCTGTGTATTATCCAGCTGCACAGCAGAAAAGGGAACAGATATGTGCTAGTATAAAATGTTTGCCTAATGTCTCCCTGTGTAGCAGCTCTCTGAATGTGGCTCCCTGTGAGTGGGGTCTTTGCACAGTATGAACTCAAAGAGAGGCATGGTGCAATCTTCTGTCATTGTAAGCCCAAACTAAATCAGCCCTTGAAGAGTTTTGAAGTTATAAAGCCAGAACAGGAAATGGTTATTCTCTGAAAAGACCTGATTCTTGCCTCTCATGTTATAAGCTGATTCAAACATTTCTCCTCCTCTATTTAATACACCATTTTGCTTAGTTGCTTTTACGCCTCCTTTCTGCCGCTCCAGGGGGTGCCTGGAGTTCCCTCACTCTGCTGTATGTTTGGGGTGTCTACAGCTGTACCACAAAAAAGCTAAAGATGAACAAAAGCCGAAGGGGTAACTATGGGAGAGTACAGGAAGGCTAAAAGTATTCACAGCTGGATAGGTGCTTTGCACATTCTATGTCCAAAATGCAAGCTGCCCTTTGGCAAAACCTCATCTTGTGCTTATCTAAGATTTAAGGCTTAAAATAGGTTCTTTTCCTCTGTGTCTGTGATGAAGATTAGGTCTCTCATCCATGCTGGAGCGCTTCAGCTAAATTTAACTCTGGCTGTTGGAAAGACTTGCTCATAGGATCATGGCACAGATGTGGAAACTACTGCTGTTGTTTTGATTGAGGATTTATAAGACAACTTTGCATAAAGAAAATATATATTTATTTTTTTAAATACATACATGCTGGGGGGGATGATTCCAGATCTGAAAGAAGGAGTTACATAGCTGAATAATTTCAAGGAACAAGTTCTCCAACAGCACAGATCAAAGTCAGTACTAATAGAGGAGGCCAATGCCCCCCCACCCCCCACCCCCTTAACTGTATGTGTGGCTAGAAACACAACAGACAAGCAGATAGCAAGCTTTACATCTTGGTTTCTTCTCAAACAAATGTAATTGCAGTAAATGGCTAAGCAGTTGTATTCTGGTATGTGGAAGCTCTGTGGTGTTGCTTATATTTGTTAATGGGTTTTGGTCATAAATTTATTTCAAGGTGTCTGTCTGTATTTCTTTTCCAGGTACAGGTCCTTCGCAACGCAGGGGAAGAAGTGACCCTAACTGTGTCCTTTCTGAAAAGAGCACCTGCTTTTCTCAAACTGCCACTGAATGAAGATTGTGCATGTAAGCCTTTATTACTTGGCCAAAAGAACCCTCAATTCGATACCCATGAACACTTGCAGGTTCTGAAACTATGTGCATTGAGGGTGATTGACAGCAGTTTTACAATCAGCATTACTGCCTGAATATGAGTTTCTCCTATTGCCATGGCTTTTGTTAACATTGACCTCAAGAGACAAATTGCTGTCTTTGGTTGAAAAACAGATAACCAGGCATTTGGCTGGTGTGAATCAGTAAAGTTGCAGGTAAAACAGTAGAATTACATTAATTTGCAATAGCTCACATCCTGCTGCAGAGTATTTAAAATCAGTTTTTCAGGCAGCATTGAATAGTATTTTAGTCTCAGGGAGTTTTTTCTTGTAAATGTGAAACTTAGACTGTGTGTGTATATTTAGAGGACTTAACTTTGCTGTTTAAAATTCAGAGGCTTTGGTGGAGATGTCTGTCTACCTAAGAATAAATTACTCTGGAATGATAAGTATTTTGTTTTAGTCCAAACTGAGTTTTAGTCAACTAGCCCCATGAGAGTCATATGGAGACAGCTGTCTTCCTTTAATTATATTAAATTGTAAGTGTGGATGCATAATTAGAGACAATTGCAGCATATCTAAGCATATTTATATATCAGCCTTTGCCTTTTGCCACCTCTGCTTTACTTCTGCTTTTTGCTCTCTAAGAGAGTGAAATAAATTGCTCAAATTTTAAGCAACAGAACAATAAATATTTAATTTCAATACTTCTAGCCTTTCATTTTAAGTTAGCAGGAATTAAATAAACTAAAAAATGAAAAAGCATTTTATACAAACATTTGATGGAAGACTGTCTTTTTCTTTTGTCTATGTATTAAACTTAAGTGCAACAAGAAAAAAATTGGAACACTGTATTCTTAAATAAAAATGTGTCCCAGTACCTTTTTCCCTTTTATGATAGGCTGTGGGACCACAGAGTAGCCTGAGTAATGCACAGCAATATGCATTTGCATGGATCCTATCATGTCACTTTTGAGGTGTAGCACTGTAATTTCCTAAACCATTACAAGAACATTTAGAATTGTAAACTCCACTGAGAGTAACAAAAGGGTTATCTGACAAGTTCCTTCAAGCAAAAACCAAGAGAGAAGGTACACACTTCCCTTTTATTGTAAAATTTGAAAAACACTTCGTGGGATTTTTTCTTAACAGGCAGACATTAACTTTTTTTAAACAAAGCCTCAGAGAAGGTTTTCTTGAGCTCCCATTTAGCTTACAAAGGCATTCCACTCAAGCCAGAAGACAGATACTGAATGGAGAAAGTAAATGAATGTTATATATGATTGAAGTTATTTGGGGGTGAGGAGAATGCATACATACATATACAAATTTGAATTACATCATCATAGATTAACAAAGAATTTTTTTGTGAATTTGTATTTGTATTAGGTGCCCCCAGTGACCAAAGCAGTGGCACATCCTCTCCCCTCTGTGACAGTGGTTTACATCTCAACTACCACCCCAACAACACGGTAAGAGCTTGAATCTCCTTGATGGAAGAATAATTACGCTATAATAGCTAAGTGGAAGTACTAATAGAAGACAGCAGCAGGGGAGGAGCTCTAGTTAACACTGGAGACAGACAGTTCTGTAGAGGGAAAAAAGGGCAGCCAGAAATTATAGCTGGAAGTTAAACTGTGACAAATTATTACAGCTGAGATTGTGCCTTGATATGTATGATTACTGTTTACTTTAGCAGTAGGAATTTCGCAAAAATTTTTTTCTTCTACGTTATTTTCTCTGCATAGGAATTTAAATTCTTAAGTGAAAATATATCTATTTATAAAAAAGGAAGAAAAATTTGTAAGAATATTTTTCCATGACTTATATTTTATGCATTATCTAAAACTTTTGTCAAAAGATGTTTAGGTGCATGTTTTTGCCTATTTTTACTTCTAGTAATTTGTACACTTAAAATTTTACTTGAAGTGGGATAGCATTATGGAGCAGAGTGTCTCTGGGATAAAATGCTACAGATATCTGATCAGATATTTACTAAAAGATGCCTTTGAAGTGCAACAAGTGACTTTAAAATATTTTCTTAGCCAGAAAATGCAAAATTTCCTTTATTTTATGTAGTTCTAAAAGCTGTTTTGCAGAATATTTGGCTATGTGATAGATGAAGATATAAAAAAAGCATGGAATAAGTAAACCAGTATAGATCATAATTATTTAAAAAATATTAAAAAAACTGAAATGTAAGCCTTGTTGAGGAACCATTTTTAATTTCCACCTTGTTTTATTGTATTTTCATATTTTACTACTAAAAGTTTTAAATAGTAGCCCATAGATTTAAATATTGATAGCACAGATTTAAACCTTATTATAATCTGGAAAACCTTGAGGAATTCTACAAGTTTTAGGAGCTGGAATTTATAAATAGGTAACACCAATAAAATTTATATAAAATAACAATAAAAATATATGTAACTAGTGCAGCAATAACAAAAGCAGTCGTGTCTCAGCAGTCTATATAGGTATGCATGTATGTAAGAAGACGATGGCAGTAGATCCTAAACTGATTTATTCTGCTAGCCAGTACAATTCTAACTTTGTTTTCATGACAAAAAACTTGCTTCCAATTGTGAATTCTTTTTCTGTAGATGTCAAAGCATATCTAGATTAGCTATAATTTCTATTTGAGCTGATAATAATTTACTGAAACCAAATATTTTTCTTTCTGTTTAAGTAATATAATCTGATATCACGAGTCTATAATTCACCCTAAATTAAATTCTTCTAATAAGGTCCAAGATGTGGCTTTATGTCAGATGTCCCCTTGTCATGGGAACAGGGTTCTCTGTAAAACCAAAGACATCTGTATGAATTCCTAAATTATGTACAACTCTTACCCCACAGTTCTTTCTTTTTCTCAGAATATTTTCTAGAAGAAATTGTGACAGCTAGATAAACACATGATCAGTGAGCAACTGGCTCATGCATTGGACACAAAGGCTTAGAGTGAACAGAGCAACATTAGGCTGGTGACTTGTTGCTAGTGGGGTTCTGCAGGGCCATATCTTAGGCCCAGGGCTCAGCAACATTGTGATCAATGACTTGGGTTCAGGACTCAAAGGGATACAAACCAAGTTTGCAGATGATATGAAATTGGGAGGAACTGTTGACTGCTTTGAAGGCGGAGAGGCCCTGCAGAGAGACTTTGACAAATTTAGTGGGCTGGGCACCCACCAACCATATGAAGGGCAACCATAACAAGGGCAAGAGCTGGATTCTGCACCTGCGAAGGGGAAACTCTGGATGTACAGACTGGAGAACAGGAGGCTAGAAAGCAGTGTTGTGGAAAGGGACCTGGGGGTCCTGGTCAATGGCACATTGATTATGGCAGCCAGGAGGGCCAACTGTGTCCTGGGGTGCATCAAGCACAGCATTGCCAGCCAGGCAAGGGAGGGAATTCTCCTGCTCTACTCTTCTCTGCTCTGCTCTGCTCTGGGTGGCCTCACCTCGAGTGCTGGGGGCAGTTTTGGGCATCTCAGTATAAGAAGGATCTAAAGCTCTTAGAGGGCGTCCAAAGGAGGTGAACAAAGATGGTGAAGGGTCTGGAGGCCTTATGAGGAGTGGTTGAGGGCACTTGGTCTGTTCAGCCTGGAGAAGAGGAGACTGAAGGGAGACCTCATCGGAGTCTACAACTTCCTCGTGAGAGGAAGAGAGACTGATCTCTCAGATACTGATCTCTCCTCTGTGGTGACCAGTGACAGTCACCAAGGAAATGGCCTGAAGTTGTGTCAAGGGAGGTTTAGGTTGGATATCAGAAAAAGGTTCTTCGCTCAGAGGGTGGTTGAGCACTGGAACAGGCTCCCCAAGAAAGTGATCACAGCACCAAGGCTGACAGAGCTCAAGAAGAGTCTGAACAATGCTTTCAGGCACATTGTGGGATTGCTGGGGATGTCAAGGGCGGGGCCTTGACATCCATGATCCTTGTGGGTCCCTTCCAGCTTAGAAATTCTATGATTCTGTGACTTACAGCCATAGTCTTGTTTCTTAATTTATAATCTTTTTGATTTACGTGAAGGAGAATTTTGACTCAGAACTTGGGGTAGACAAGACTGTTTTTGGTCTTTTGTCAACAGTTCAAAGAGTTATGCAGGCAGGCTAAAGGTAGCATTAACATTTTTGTTGCAATAACATCTAGGCCTGCGGTTTGTATCTGAATTTTTATTGCATTTCATTTTTCCCCCAAGTTTAATCTCAGGTGAAGAAAGGTCCCCAAAAGCAGACAGAAAACATTAAAAATTCAAGGTGTTCAAAACAACATCCTAGCATAGTCTTCCTAGCCAATAATTTATTTATTTTCATTTTTATTGAATCAATGGAATGTTTCACAGGAAATTCAATGTTTTAAAAAAGTGAACTACCTGCAAAAAGCCTATTGCTCAGCTAATATGATATCTATATTGATATTTTGTTTCATATACATAAAAGATATATGAACATATATGTAAAAGTAAAGTTCAAATTGGTAAAGCTTTATAATTCCATAGATCTTACACAAAATTCACACTCTAGAGAAATAGGTGTACTTAATTTTTGCAATAGTTATCTTATAGAAGATATCAGTAAGAAAAAATATGAAGTTTGAGACTAAAAAGAATGTAAATCAACAAGTATAATTTTACTGATATATTGATATACTGTCACTTGTTACTTGGGAGAAGAGGCTGGCCCCCGTCTGGCTACAGCCTCCTTTCAGGTGGTTGTGGAGAGCCTTCCTTTCTCCAGGCTAACCAACTGCAGCTCCCTCAGCTGCTCCTCACAGGGCTTGTAATCCAGACCCTTCCCTGGCTCTGTTGCCCTTTTCTGGACATGTCCCAGCATGTCAGTGTCCTTGGAGTGAGGGGCCCAAAACTGAACACAGCACACGAGGTGAGGCCTCATCAGTGCCAAATACAGGGGGACAATCACTGCCCTGGTCCTGCTGGCCACACTATTTCTGGTGCAGGCCAGGATGCCGTTGGCTTTCTTGGCCACCTGGATACACGCTGGCTCATGTTCAGTCACAGTTGACCAGCACCCCCAAGTTCTTTCTCATTGGGCAGCTTTCCAGCCACTCTTGCCACAGCCTTTCCCTCATCCACTAGAACAGTCACCTGGTCATAAATGGAGATTAGGCTGGTCAAGCAGGACCTGCCTTACATACAGCTGTGCTGGTTGGGCCTGATTCCCTGGTTGTCCTGTGCATGGTGTGGGATGGCATTCAAGATGATGAATGCCATCTGATAGGCTGATAGGCCTGTGTTCCCCAGATACTCCTTATGGTCATTCTTGTAGATGGACATCATATTTGCCAGCTTCCAGTCAACTGAGACCTCTCTGGTCAGCCAGGACTGCTGGTAAATGATGGAAAGTGACTTGCTGAGCACATGTGCCAGCTCCCTCACTATCCTTCCGTGGATCCCATCTGGCCACATGTCTAACTGCTGCAGATCACTGACCATTTCCCTTTGGATTATGGGGGCTTCACTCTGTTCCCTATCCCTGTCTCCCAGCTCAGAGGTTTGCTACCAGGTGAATAACTGGTCTTACTATTAAAGACTATGATGAAGAAAGCATTAAATACCTCAGCCTTTTCGTCATTCTTTGTCACTATGAGAAGGCACTTTGAAGAATCATGCTCTTTCAGAAAAATAACATCATTGTCAGCACTATTTTTTAAAGTATTTTATAAAGGAAGAAAGAGGTATATTTAACTTTTTATAAGCATTTCTCATGCAAATCTATATTCTTTTAAAATACTGGTCAAATTAGACTGTAGATAATTAAATATTCATTCTTTCTAGATATGATCATAAACATAATAAAGTTCAGTTTTCATATAAGCAGTGTCTTCTCTAAGTAGGTCAAATTAAAATGTTCATCACAAGAGTGTAGTTTTGACAATTTTGACAATTTTCATCACATATTAAATCCCATTTCTAATTACCAGGGTTTGAGGTGATATTGTTAGAAAAGATATCAACAACTGAATTATGGTTGTATGGTAAATAATTTAGAGATTCTATTCAGAATCTTTCCAGTGCTCACTAAAACTGATGACAAGTGATTTGGGTAAAGTGGAAATATAAAGTCTCTGAAGTCTATCTCTTTCTTTCCAAATCTGCTGAGTACTTACAATGAAGTTCAAAACTGAGAAGGATCTTTTAATGTTTTTCAGGATACATTATCATGTTCCTCATGGCCAGCATCCCCAGGACTTAGGTGGGAGAAAAGGTGGTGTGATCTTCGATTAATACCACTTCTTCATTCACGATTTTCCCAGTACCTTCCAGGATCAGATTTGTGCAGGTAAAGAGGTTTGAAGGTTGAAACTTGACTTCTTGGTTGACAAATGCATGCCCTAGGAAGTTGCCTTGTTGGAGAAATTGCATTATTATTTCCACTGCAGCTGCCAGAGACATGAAACATAGGAGCTTTCATAAAGGTCTGTCTAGGTCCACCTTGGCTCATGTTCTGCTCTGACATCAGCTGGGAACAGGTATGTGGGGAGATGATGGGTGATCTTCCTACTTGCATCTAGTGCTCAGCACCTTTTGCAGTTTGAGATGAAACATATGTCATCATATTTAATAGCTGCTAATGCTCCTGTCTTCTTTCTAAGTTACTTGTTTTTATGTCTTTTTTATGCAATGCATTATGGCATTGAACTCTGCAATGTGATTATGTTTTTAAAATGTATTTCCTTCTGTTTGTGTTAAATACTTCATCTGGTAACTACATTGGGTGAAATAATCTTGTTTGGGAGAAGCAAGGGCTGGCTGCCCCATGGGGAAGATAAGCCAAGAGAGAGGGTAGGAGTGAGGCTGGACAAGGTGTTGTCCACGCAGACAAAGATCCTATCCCGCTGCTCCCCATGGAGCAGGCTTAGGGAAGGCTTAGGGACAGTCTTCAGAAGAGTCCATCATGGTCAGGTGGAGCTCAGTTTAGGATGGGAAATCAGCCTGCAGGTCCAAATCAGTGGGAGACATGTCCAGGCACAGAAGTAGCTGCAACCATACTCAGATGAGGACCATGAGCAAGAGCCTGAGCTGATAACCATCTCTTAGTTCTTGTATTTTTCTTCATGTTTATATCTACAGTAGGGATTTTTTTTTGTTTCCATATAACTAAGGTTATTTTTTCCCACGTTTTACTTTGCATGTGTTAACATTTAAATTCATCTCCAATTTGTCACAATCACTGGGATAGCTGTCCAAAGCTCACAGTCAGGTCTACCTTTATGGCATTGTGGTGGGTTGACTGTGGCTGGATGCCAAGTGTCAACCAAGCTTCTCTATCGCTCCCCTCCTCAACAGGATGAAGGGGAAGAAAATAAGATGGCAATAATCTGGTGAGTCAAAATAAAGGCAGTTTAATAAAACAAAAGCAAAGACCACACATGGAAGCTAAAAACCCAAAATATTTATTCTCTACTTCCCATCATCAGGTGATGTTCAGTCACATCCTGGGAAGTAGGGCTTTGGTACATGTAGTAGTTGCTCGGGAAGACAAGTGTCATAATTAATTAATACCCTCCCTCCTCTTCCTTTTTCCTAACTTTCATTGCTGAGCAGATGTCATATGGTATAGAATATCCCTTTAATCAGTTTGGGTCAGCTGTCCTGGCTATTTCCTCTCCCAAGATTTTGTTCCCCCAGCCTATTGGTGAGGAGGAAATGTTGGAGAGGCAGCTCTGTGACAACTCTGTTCAGCGGTAGCCAAAACACTGTTGTGTAGTCAAAATCTTTCTAGCTACCAATACAAGGCACAACTCTATGAGAGCTGCTGTGGGGAAAATTAAATTCATCTCAGAAAGACCAAATACAGACCTAGAGCTTGTCATTGTTTAATATAACATTATCCTAATAAATCAGAAGAAATTAGAAAGGAAGAAAAAATATTCTGTAATGATTACTGTTTGTAAAGCAATTAGATAGAAATGAAAATAGCTACAAAGTCTGATAAGGCAAATATATAAGATCATACTTGTTAAAAGTTTTAAACATCTAGGTATTGTATGGATTCATTAATCATCTGTATATATAAGAATGAAGTTCTCATACTGAAATACTTCTGAGAGCTCCAGTATGTAAAGGCATTAACTGGAGGAAAGATGTGTACAGGTACAGAGCATGTTACTCCATAATTTCTTCTTCTAATCAATCACCTAGGAGTAGATTTATGAAACCTCAGAAACTGGGGGAAGAGAAGTCTTTTTCAGTCTATTTGGAATTTTTACGGAGTTAATTTTATAGTTTCTTATTGCAGCCTGCTTCCTTCTCATTGGTATTCAGTAAATACTTGAAAGTTGCACAAAAGCTGTCCACCGTCTCAGTTGGTTCTTAGGACTGTTGATTCTCAGAATTACACTGCCTAGGTCTGCCAGCCATTTCTCCTATTCACAGAGCTGAAATTAATGCAGGTTAGGCAGTAGTTGTTGTGGATCATAGTGGAGCTAAAGCCAGCCTGCAGCTTTTGACCAGTAATAGCAGGATCATATTTACTTGGCTGGATGAACCTTGGTCTGTTGAGGAACAATGGCTGGGCCAGGAAGGTAAGGTGTAAACCAAAGGCTACGAAAGCTTATTGGCTGAACTGAACTGGAGCAGGATAAAGTCACCAGAGAGGCAGGAGGTGTTCCACTAAATTCTGTGAAAGCTTTCAGCTCCATATTTAACAATGAAGCATAAAGGACCCAAAATCATAACAGTCAAATATGAGATCTATTCTACTGTGTACTTCAGATTAGGTATTGAATTAAATAGAGCTACTCACATGGAAAATTAGCACATATTCAGCTGTTCATAGATCGAGGGTTTTAAAATGCAGTCTTCTGCATCAATAAAAACAAGCTTAAAGTTCGTATTATAGAACATAACAAAGAAAGTTTCTTAGGTAGTAACAATATTCCTGACATTTGAATTTCTAGAAAATAAATGTAAAAGTATGTTAATACAAAACAAAATGCCTGAATTCATACTCAAACCTTGAAAAACTACTCTGATAATTTTCTTCTTTGTCCTTCTATTCTAACATGAGGAAGTAAGAGTCTTAAAAAAATCAAAAATGCGGGATGCTTATGGGAGAGGAAGTGGGATTTTCTTAAAGCATAGAGCCAACATTTTATGTTGCTAGTTTATAAGACTGTTTTAAATTGCTGTAAACATTTTTAAATGTTACTCCCTCTCAGAATTTGTTATGAGAGAAAGGTAGATACTTTTAAAAGAGACTGCTATAAACAGCAACATAAAAGAAAGGATATTAAAAATAATATAAAGAAGCAACGTGAAAGGAAGGCTAATTCATTACATTTTCTGAAGTTAGTATTTACAAGGCTGTTTTCACTATGTAAAGTCTAATAACTTTTTATATTTCAGAGCTTGATATGGAAATATAACTTTCTCACATACAATATTAAACCTCATAATCATGTTCTGGCTTTTCCAGTGGAATGCTTGAGACACCTAAATTCTGGGGGGTACTCATACAGAATTCTGAAGGGTATTCATACAGAATTCTAGGAGACAGTGAGTTTAATCTTGCGGAACTCATTAATTTCAAATATAGCTTTTGAGTTCCAGAAGTCAGAGAACCTGAAATGTGTAGTTAAGTGTTTATCCAATGACAATTTTTTGTGTATTATAAAGTGATTAATCTACTATTTGTTCCATTTAGTACAAAACATGTATTTAATACTTATGTTTTCAGGTTCGCATGGTGTTATGAACTTGGGCTGGTAGACTCATTCAAGAAAATACTGTTACAATACTCTAAGGCTATCTACTGCCAAGACACATCCACAAGTAATTCATTATGTAACCATGTATCATACTATCTGTGTTTATTGATACTTGGGTAGTAACATTGTGGATGAATGGTTTTGTACTTGTACAGATCAAATTCCTAGGAGCAATAGGAACAGTCTGATGCCCTAAATGCACCAGATTCACTGTGTGTGTAGTGTAAGTAAGGGAAATTCATGCATGAGGATTGAATCTGGAACCTACTGGGGGTTTTGTACTTGTGTTAATGTCACATATTGATGGATTTCTTGGACCCCTGCTTTGATTTATGATAGACTGTGTAGAAATAAGGTGAGTCCTGAAGTCAGTGCTATTTTTCTTAAAAGAGATAGTCAACAAATTTGAGCCCATGTTATGGTCTTCATGTAAGGATTTAGAAATTTATTCTGGAAAATTTTGCTATTTATATTTATAACCACCTAAAATAAAGGATAGAATAAAAAAAATTCTAGCAACATTACCTGAAGATTCTTTAAATAACTCTTCCTCAAAACTTGACTGGAATTATTTGAAAATGCGTCTCTGAAAGAAGTCTGTCTTGACTGGTATTTTTGGGGATTTCAAGAGAAATCACTACCTGTGTGAAAGACAACTAAACTGCTGGATTTAAATAAACCAGAGATCCCTGCAAGATGGTGTTAATATCACTATCCTGCAAAAGCTGGTTCTCATGCTAGAACTCTCAGAGCAAAAGCATGGCTCTAGCTCATTTTTATTCCTTCTCCTGACTGAAGAAACAGTTTGTTCTCGACGTGGGTGCAGTGAAGATAGATATTAGCCTTACATTCTATACAACTAGAATAAAATTTTAGGAGGTAAAAACCCCAAACAGCTTTTCAAAATTGATACCTGTCTTCAGATGTCAGATCTGTCATTAGTGACACTCAGTTTTACCCTGAAGATATCAGGCACTTTGCTTGAGCCATTCTCAAAGAATCTGAATGATGTACTTAATCTTAAACCATGAACTGATCATTAACAGTTGGGTTTGTAGAAGAATGTCAGCAGTGGAACTTGGTATTCTCTGTATGTTTAGTAATCTCCTACTCTGGGATATGGATTAGTATTGAGGTTTTTGGTTTTGAAGACAGAGACCTATGAGCCTTACAAGGGGTTTTAGCAAATGAGGCTATTTACTGAAGAAATTAGGTCTGTTACTGCTTTAGCATCTGAAAATTTTCTCTTTTTCTGTAATTGCTCAGTGCCTGGAAGTGGAAAATCAGTCTATAATGTGTGATGGATTTTTGTATATATGCCCAGATTGGTGCTGGGGTTGAGACAGAGGTGGGAGTGTATTTTGGTAATGATCCTATATTCAGAAATGCAATTGGAAAAATCATTAATGCTACCTATCAATTTTGAGTTCTCCAACTTTTCAGTCAGTAGTTTAAAAGAGAAACAAAATTCTATAAACATGAGCAGCCAATAAGGGCCATCCAGACAGTAATGCAACTGTGTTTAGAAACTCCAATATAAAAATGAAACAAAGGTGTTGAGAAAAAGATACTGGTATTCACTGAATTTCCCAAATTATTGCCCATGGTTTCCAATGCACACTTTCCTTCTCTGTAGCCTGCTGTATTAAAGTGTAAAGTCTTATACATGCATCAGCTCTTTCATTTGCTCGGCTTCTGAGGTTGTACAGCCTGATGTTGAAGGTTCTGTGGAGCTGGTCCATAGAATTTTTTTATAGCCTTATGGAAGCTTAGTATTGTCTGATTTGACCTTATAACATGATCATTTTAATATGTCAGGTATTTATAAAGCAGGAATTTTTAAACAGCATTTTATAAGACAGCATTTTAGCAGTGTTCAGTGGCTGACCTTCGTTGTAGTTGAAAGAAGAGCATTTCTACAAGTATTGTTAAGATGATATGCTAGAACAGATAAAATTTTCTTCTGACCTGATCTGTTATGATATGTCTGCAGGCAAAACGCATTCCAAGTAATTGCTGTGGATGGGGTTTGCAGTGGAATAATTCAGTGTCTCTCTGCTGAAGACTGTATTGACTGGCTACAAGCAATAGCAAGTAACATTTCCAACCTCACAAAGCACAATGTAAGTATGGATCCAAGTAAGCCAGAAGGTTTCCCAATCATGTTTGATTATAACTGTCATAAAAGCCTAATGGGTTCACACACAGAATTATCTGCGTATAAACAATGCTTGAGGCTGTCTGAGAGAAGTCAACTCAAGTTTGTCGTCAAATCAGACTCTGTGAGAAATCATTGAATGGGAAAATATCCTTCCCTACAGTCATACAGTTCACTTCATTGCTATCAAAGTTATTCACTTCTTAGCAATACCAATTAGGATTAGAAGCAAAGACCAGACACACAGGAGGAAGCCAGGTGTGATGCGTGAACACATATAAAAACCAAAAATTCTGTACTCCCTTCATAGTTTGAGAAAGCACATCTCTACAGAAACTGGTATAACCAGATCTCAGTTAGATTTTAGGTCTGTCTAGGTATCGTTTAACACCATGGGAAAGGCAAGGTGCTTCTGTGGTGTAGATGTGGATGTTTGTTATCAGCAATGATTAAATGCATTTATGCTTCTTGAACTTCACTCTTATGGATCTGAGCTTGTGGGATAGACACCACTTTTTCTTGAAGCAGGAATAAATGTTATGTAAAAGATTTTCCAAACTAAAAAGTTTGATTGAGAGCTCTTCTGGACCTGCCTGGGATGTATTTACATTTTAAAATGAACATGTAATTCTCCCTGTATAGAAATCCGTATTGGATTCCCTGGTTTTCCTCCAAAATAGAGAACACATGGGGAACTCTATTATTTTGAATTGAGTTATAACAAGGAAGCCCTTGTGGATTTAATTTATATTCTCTCAGATTTCCTTAAATCTACTTTATCTTCTCAAATCTGTCCCTGAATTTGCTTTTGTTTCAAATATAGGGAACACATTGAAGGAAGTTGTATTTCTTGGAGATTTATAATCAAGATGCAAAACTATGTTCCATCTGGCAGCAATATGTAGAAGTCATTGTATTATAAAAACATGACAGACATGAATTCATCTGCCATCTGCAAGCTTCCATGCAGTACCAGAGAACTTTATGGCTATTTATTCATCCTTAAAGTGTTGTTGCTATGTAGAACCTTTCTTGTCTCACTAGGCATCCTGACAATTGAGGCTTCTGGGGTTTTTTTCTCTTGCCGTCTTTACTTCAGTCTGCTAATGGTTCTTGCTACTTAAATCAGTGTATTTGTTTGCTTGTAACAACGGACAGAGGCACCTAAATTTTACAGGTGTTTTTAAACACTTTAGCTCTGATGAGACTATAATTATGGTTACTTAGCGTAACTTGGATTTTGGCAATGCAATGTTATTATGTGATTTTTTTTTCCAAGTACATTTTATCATTCTACACTAATTTCCATAAATTACAGAAAGAATTTATCTGAAGTTATATATATATAAAATATTTATAAAGTTTTATAAAAGGTAAATAGCCTAAATTATGCAACTATTATGCCAATCTTTGCACTTACGTTATCCCAAAGACATCCTGTGAAATAGCCGTGAGAGTTATGGCTTATGATAATTATACATGAGTCTATTTTTAGAACTGTCCTATTTGTTCATAGCACTTATGAACTTATGGAAAATAATGACACTCTCTTTCCTGTAATATACTTTTCTTTTCAATTGGCAGTTGCCAGAAAGAATTAGTTATTTGACAGCATACGTGATAAGTGAATATAAGAAACATTAGGAATACAGAGGGGAAAAAAAACCAAACTGTTTCACAGATGAATGATTAGATGTGATTAGAGGTCCCTGTATTTTCTTTCTTTAAAAGATGGTTATTGACATGCACATACTGTTGATGTTAGCATTTTTTCCTCTGAGACAGGCATTTACTCACAGTCATTCTCCCTTACTGTGTCATCCAGAGCCAAAGAAACAAAGAGAGTAAAGGAATTTTTTATTAGTTCTTTGGATAAATTGACTGATTTTTAGTTTCAATTAACTTCTCATTTCTAGCTAGAGGTTACAGAAAATAGTTTGTTTCTTTTAAATACCATGTATTTCATAGAAATAGTAACTTACATGCTCTTTCTCACATCTATCTACCTTTTGAAAAAGAAGGAAGCAGAAAGAAAGCAGAAAAAAGGACTATAAGAGCTAGATTGTTTCTGAAAGCATTTCCTTTACCCTTGTATCAAGTTTGGGCTCTGTAGATTTTGGTGGTATTTCTGTTGCTTAACTTTAGATGTCTTAAAGCAGGATATCCAAAGAGTGAATCTTATTATTTACTGTTGACATCCATTTTATAATGAAATCAATTCCCTCAGGACATGTCTGTCTTTCTTTTGACTGGTAAAGGACCCTAGGGTGGTGAGTTCATACTTGATACCTAAGGAGATATATATAAATCCTGTCACTGGTGTCTTTGAGGGGCCAAAGTGAGTTTCTCTGAATAAATCTCCCAAAGAAGTGCCTGGATATTTTTGGTGACCAAAAAAAACCAAAACCAAACCAACCAACCAACCAAAAAAAAAAACAACAAACAAAAAAAACCAACCAAACAAACCAAAAAACAAAAGCATACCAGTCGCAGTCAGAAAATCTGAATTATTTTACTTTGTCACACACAAACTGGCTGAAAAAAGTTATCTGATGATTCAAACCCCAAAAATTTGAAAAACAAGTCCTATATTCCCACATATCTCTAATAGTTGTGAAATATGGTCCCTGCCTCCAAGATACCTTCTTGAACCTATATTCAATTAAAATTTTGTAAGGGTAAGGTCAAAAACTCTTCTTTCATGATCTGATATGTCCACATCTGATGCAAATATGATGTGACTGAATTGCAGGATCAGCAGTATAGCCAGTATCTACAAGAGAGCAAGATAACAGAAATGCAGGAGTAGAAGCAAAACCAAAATGCCTTGACATCATCACCATTTTTGAAAGGCAGTGTTGCTAACTGAACGGAAGCTGGAAGGTGGTGTCTGCAAGCAAACACATTTTTCCTGCAGTGGTTAGACTTTGTACAATATGAGAGAGAACTCATATTATTATGCAACAAGATGGTTTAAATTTTAAAGCAGAGATACAGAAAATTATATTCTGACTATTAAGGAAAGATTTAAAAAAATCCATAGGCTTACTGATGTAGTTTATTTCATCTCAGATTTTCATCAAAAGACAGACCTCAGGTATGCACTCTTTTTCCACATCTTCAGGAGGTTAGCAAAAGTATCCTCCACGTTTTAAGGACACTGACAGTGATACTGCTAATTTGAATTTCTTTGGCTCCCAAGAAGCCCTCTCTCATATGAGATGAAATACATTAAAATTACAGAACATGAATGGGCTTGTATATTGGTATGCAACCAAAATGCATAATATATAAATGCACTGTTGGAAGTGACTTAATGTCACACTGTAATTGATGAGGTGATGAATCTATAAAGATCATTCATTTCTGAAGATGGATTCCTCTCCAACTTGAGTCACTTAAATTGCATCTGTGTTAACAATTCACCAGTTTTATCAATAGCCTCTAAAACCAGAAGGGTTATATTAAACCTGAAGATTTAGTCTAAGCAATCCGGATACTGAAGTTCATGTGCTAAAATCTGAATATGTTAAATTGAACCTGGGCTTGGAAACTCTAATTCCTCTATGAACTGGTGAGGTTCTACATCTTTTTGTTACCAATTTGGATGGCTGTCCAAAGCCAATTAAAAAGGGAACAAGCTGCTGCTTCTTTTCTTGCTAATGCTCTGAGTAGGAATTTTCAATTCAGTTGTTTCGATTCAGCTATGAACTATTTGCCTTTCCATGAACTTTTAAATTGTATTAATTTTGGTGGTAGTCAATACTGATTTCTTGTCTTTAACATCTCTTTTGTTAAAGAATTTTAGGATGACAGTATACAATAGGTCATGTAGCTTTTGAAGAAATTACACTCTGGAAGAGTCTAAGAAAATAATTCAAAATCATGTACTCTATAAAGAACCACCAGTTGCCAATACATCCCTAATTCATGTTCTGCAATTGTCAAGGAACTTAAAGGCAATTTTTTAAATGGCTTTAATACAGTAAAAGTCAGACATTTTAGGTCTTTGTAACAAAAGAATAATTAAAAAAAATACATATTAGTTAGCAACTTCTAGGATATAGCTTCATAGAATCTTTGGGCATTTATCCTCCCAACTCAGTATTTGTCACTTGTCCATTGCTTTCTCTGTGGCAGAGTTTTCTATACTGAGGGCAATAATATTACTTTTGCTTTTCCTCTTCCATCATTTCTGTGAGAGACACTGCAACAGTTGCACATTTATGCTTCTTACCTTGAAGCCAGCACTTGACAGCAAAGAAACAACATGAACTTCATCAGACAGGAATGACAGACAGCTGAGGTAAAGTTGCTAAGCAGGATGTGGCAAAAAGTTTTAAGATTCTCTCGAGAATGCCCACAAGATCTTAAAAGATTTAGTTCACAGTAACTTCACTTCATGCCATTATGTTGCATTTTTCTGGGTAAAATAAGGTATTTGTGAAAGTAATGAGGCACACATTACTGGTAGAAGCATAACAATAGCATAAAAGCAGTAGGATCAAGAGGTCTACAAACTGAATATTGGCACAGTGGATGTGTTTTCCAGAACCTAAGTCTTTGTTTTGAACAAAGTTTAAAAGTTCAATTGAACTTTAATCTTATGCTTAAAGAGTAGTGCCTAGGGAAATAAATGGCTGCTAAGAGAACGAATATATTTGTTTCACTTTCACTGGAAAAAAGAAAATGGTAATACCTTATCTTTACAGTGTTGAAGTTTGGGCAGAGGGATTCTTTAAACCATTAGGTAGAAGAGGAGACAAATGAGTACAAAACAGGAGAAGAAAACTAATTAGACTAATTCAATCTGTTCCACTCCTAGGAAGAATAAAATATCACAGGACTACATTCAGTGTTAGTAAGTTATCAGAAGAAATCAGTAGAACATGTTTAATTTTTTATGGTGGATACTACCACCAGTAAGAACATACTGGAATGTTATATTACATGAAAAAATCAATGTCACTCACATGAAGTGAACAGATTTCACATTTTAATTTTTTAGTTAAAATGCAATGGCAAATCATCAGAATGCTCTGATGTTAGTAATTATGGAGTTTTCAGGGATTATATGCTCTTAGATGCCTTATGATCTGTGTATTACAATGATATTAAACTTCTTTTGGTTACTCAGCTATGCATGTTTGAAGAAAATCTGAAATTACCAACATTAGTATCAAACCTCTTACATTATATTCTGCAGTAGTGCAAAATTAAAATACTGTCAGTAATTTAGAAGTGGAAAGCATTATAAAATGAAGGCCAAAACAAGAGAGAATTATCTCAAGTCTATCAAGTATTACTAACAGAACATTTTTACATATATGATTCACATTTCCCAAGGCACAAATAGTCAGATAAATTGGGCATTATTAATTAAATCCACGTTCAACACTTTTTAAAGCAGTATTAGCCATTCAAGTGCTCAAAGTGTTCTGACACTTTGAGTTTTTGTTCTGCATTCCATTCTCAAGCCTGTAAAGGGAAGACTATACAGACAGTCATTCCAGCATTGATACTGAGGTCTCTCCAGGGAAATTTAAAAAGCAGAACTTGATACACATGTAACATACTGTTGCCATTTTTTCTCCGTATATGATTCTCTTAAGGCATGGAGATCTACATGAATAACTGTAGTCAGTGCACCCTCAGGATTACAGTCTAAATCACTACTTTTCCTTACTTCTTCTCTTTTTTAAATGTAGGCTGTTATCAGCTGCACAACTAAAACCACATTTGTTTCTATGTCACATTTTTCAAGCGTTACATATGGCCTCATCTGATATTTAATTATGTTTTTGGCAATTTGAGGTGTGTCTTATTTTACAAACCTTTTATTTGTACCTTGCTTAAATAATTATGGGTGATTTTATTTCCTCCTAGATGTACTGATTTAGCTGCAAAGAAACTTAAGTCTTGCCAAACTGTATTGCTGTTTCTCCAGGGTGTTTAATCTGCATCTCTATGATGTACCTGAGTCTAAAGGGCAATGTGGCAGGTAGGAAAAAAGTGCAAGAAAAGAATATTTCTTTGAGAAATATTTCTTCAAGAATATTTATTCCACAACTTTCTGGGAGATTTGTAAAAAGAAACTTCTGTCTTCATAATTGGAGCATTTGTTATGACACATTCTGATTATGGTGACACCACTCATCAAAGAGACATGCAGTCTTGCAGTTTTGCTTTGGAATATACAGTGTAGACTTCAAGTACTCATGATAGGTTTTCAAAATAAATTAAATTTTCTTTCTATGCTTCTCCAAAATGTTGCATCTGTTCATGCTATTTTTAATAATATCTTTTCTGTTTTGCTGTATACAAGTACACAACTTTTGCAGTGGTTAATAATATCTGATAAAAATATTAACATTTGTATTAGTATTATATAGAACTCTAAAATAAAATTTAAGACAAGCAATGTCCCTAGAGACAATACAATCAAAAGCCCTTATTTTAAATTTACCTGTTTTATGTAAATCTTTAAAAAAAAAAAGCAGAGAGAATATTTTTGCAGTTTTGTATATGATGCTCTCACTCAGTAAAGAATCCCTGTACTTTGATTCGTCCACTTTTGTTAGAAGTCAGATTAAATTTTATCCTTGTGCTAGTATTTAAATAAAAACAAAACATCAATATTCAATATGTTCTTTATTCTCTGCAGATCTATGTGGAGGTCTGAGATCTTTCTCTTCCCTTATTCTATTATTATTGAAGGCTTAATTAACACTTTATAATATAAACTATGATTTGTTTAGCTACAAGACACTTTGGAAGAATGTCACACTTGCTCTCAACATTCCACCCTGGTGAAGGGTAACAAGAAGCCTGTCATTTAGGGGAAAAAGCCCAAAACCAAACAACACCTCTTGATTGATTTTAAGTGGCAAAAAAATGATGACAAGAATAAAGGAAATAGGAGCAGTCCAACTGGGGATAAAGGTAAGCCATTTGGGGGTTTGCAGAGAGGTAACACATGGAAGAAGAAAGGACTCATTATAAGTTGCCCTTTACTGCCAAAATGCCAAGCTGCCCTTTCAGTAGCAGCTGGAGACTCCCAGCTACTGTAACCTAGTTGTTGTCATGCAGTAAAATGTTCAATATTCCACAATTCGTTTATTTTCAGTGAGAATGTGTTAAAAGTGCTGTTGAATCACAAACTGCTGTTGATAAAATAGCAACTGGGAAGCGGGAGGTTAGGCTATAATAACCTTTCTTTTTGTATTCCTTCTCTTTGCTACCTTAAAAAACCCACAACAAACACAAATATTATTTGTATTTAAAGCAATGTAAACTTGTTTTGACATCCCTTTCCTCTTACTCACTTTTAAAATATATTTTTAAAAGGTGGCTACATCAAAAGTTCTGCCTTTCTTCCACAACCAGAGAATGAAAAGATAAAAAGAATTAAAAGAAATTTAAATGCACTCAAAAAGCTATAAAACACCTCAGGGTATACATTATTAGTAGCCTAATGTGTTGAAAGCACTTCCTCCATTTGGTTGTCTTGCTTCATAAAGTGCCATAGAGAGCAAGTGCACTCAAGCAGTGCACAGCTTATATTTGCCTGCAGAACAGAAGGGAGTCAGAGAGGCAGAGTAGTGGAGTAGAAGAGAGGAAATCCAGCCATTCCAGGGCAGGTTTAAAAGGTTAGAGCAACTAAACCCCAACAGGCAAAACAACAAATGATCACCAAGCTGCAGAGGAAAGGAGCCCCAAATACTTGTGAATTGCCATTTCCCTGCTAGCAAAAGGTATTGTGTAACTCTGTGACAAGATTTTTATCTCCTAAAAGTACCTGGGGTAGTTAAGTGGAAAGTCTGAAATGTCTGAAATTATAGCTGTGCTGATCACCTATGTGGGCACCAACATGATTGCAGGGTGTTTTGTTGGTTTTTCTCACTGGTTTGTTTATTTCAGAGAATGAGGTAATTACATCCAAAACTTGTTTCAGACTATCACTGAGATCATGAAGTCAGGCTTGAAAAACTGAGAATGAAGCACCTTGTTTCATTCTCATTTCCCAGTGCATGGTACTCTCTGACTTACTGCACTGAAAAACTATTAATTTCCTTTGAGAATTGCTACCTTTTTGAACTGTTTATAATGAATGTATGAGAGGTTTCTGCTTTTCTCCTTTTTTTCTAACTGTTTACAAATTTTTTAACAATTTTGCAGGCTATAAAAAGGCATTTGCCTAACTGTACCTAACAGGAACTGTAGTACAGTGAATCAAAATAAATTTTTCTTTACTGCATTTATAAAATCACTTGATACAGCTTTTGGCCTAAATCTATAAAAATTGTATAAAAAAACTTTTTGTTGCTCCATCTCTTTCTAAAATAAAGCCTGAAATCCTTTACTATATGAAATAATGTCTCAGAAGCTGTTAATCACATATATTTGATCAATATTAAAATGAATATATATTTTTATATTTGATGCATGTGATCATGTAATTCTTATTCCCCAGTTTTGCTTTTTTATGAGCCAATTACCAGTTATTCTGGGGTAGTTTTTCAAGAGAGCACTTTATGTGCTAAAGAGTACATAACAGGATCCTAAATTCTACCTTTGTTGAGACCTCCTGTGACAGGAAAGGTAGTCACTAATTTTTAGACACAATTAAAAAATCATAAAATACTGCTGGAAAGGAGGCAATCAGGCAGTTAAAGAATGCCTGTCCATCTCACCTGTGACTACTTAATGGTTCAGTGTCATAAAATACAACATAAAGTGCAACTGGGGAAGAATTTGATTTGTGTTAATCCTTACACTTACTTTTAGCTGCATTAGCAGAAATGTGATGTAAAGTCAATGCAGATATACAATTTAGCTTGTCAACATGCTAATTCCAATTTTATTCATAAGGTTACTTTTTAAAAGTCAGAAGGCAAACCTTATTTATATTTCTAATTGCTGATAGATATTCTACTTCTCTTCCAGTGTGATTCATTGAAACCACACAGAACAGTAAAAAGTGTTCTTGTGCCCATTATATGCTGACCATTCAAGTAATAGATCCCATTGTTCAGAGGTAGATTTGAATATGTACAACAAATATATGCAGATGTGATATATTTGCATGTTTTATTAGTTTCCTGTTTGTACAGATGATGAATCTTAATAAAAAACCAGAGTAAAATAGTATATGTTCAAATTCCAAAAATATTTCTATGTCTGTTGGTGAACAAACACACAAGTTTATGGCTGTTTACTCCAGGGAAAAATCTGTTACCTGCCTAGGAGAAAATATTGTTTTCACTGTGTTTATTTCCTAAAGCAATTTTGTAAGGTAATAAAAAGGATGAAAAACTTCCTGTGAAGTGTCAACATCCTGGGCCTTCTCACATAATTTGTTCGATTTAACATTGTCAGAGGAGTTTCAGCAGTTCTTCTTCTCTGGTATCTGATTGCCAAGGAACTAGACTTCTCTTTTTATAACTACTTTCTAATTTAGCTAATCTCACAGAAATGGTAGCTGTTTGTCCCTGAAAGGCAAGATCATCTCCACCCAAATTCCCTACGTAATAAAGGGATACTAAAAAATGTCTTCGAGACTTGAAGGAAGTGAACCCATCCTCTTAACATAGACAGTTACTTCTATCCCATTAACTATATAAAGAACACAGATATCTCCAGAGGGTAGTTCCATCTCCTTGAATTAAGTACTTACCTCTCCCACTTCGAATAGGAAATGGCAAGAGGGTGCTTTAGCATAATAGCCTACAGGTTGTTAGAGTCACCCTGACATGAGAGACAGGAATTCTCCGTGCTACTCAGCCTGCAGCATGATGCCGTCTGCCTCACTGCTGGCCAAAGGATGTCCAGGGACAACGCAAGGCTGAGGCTGTGCTCCTCCTTCCAGAGGCTGTTCTCCGTGCTATCCATAGAGCTGCATGCAGAATTCTTGCCAATGCTGCTGACAGGAGACAAGGGGCTCATTCATATTGTCTGGTAGGATTCATCCAGCAGGAGTACTGCTTAAGTGTAGCAGATAAATACTTCTCCTCCTGCAGCCTGAGTACTGTGTCTCCCGTATCTTGGGTGGGCACTCTGGTATTATCTACCATTACCAAATTGGACGCTTCACTCCCTATACTACAGTGTAACTTTCATTTTTGCAGATTTTTTATCCCAGCTTAGTTCCCTGATTTTATAAACAGTTCAGCACCGCAAACAGTTGTGTTAGCACAATTGAAAGGCTGGGTACATTGTGTGGATATATAAGCCGAATGAGAAAAGTCCACATGAATTTCTGCAGCCAAATTTTCCATGAAAGAGAAAGATCAGCAAAAATAGACCTCATGTAGACGTCTTTTACTTAGCAGCTGGGGATTTTCTATATTTGTGAATGTTGTAGTCAGATAAGCCTTCTTTACCTTTTTCCCTTCTTCTGTCTTCCTTTGCAATTCCCAGAAGTTTTAAAAACTAATGAAAGTGTCTCAGGTTTTGAGAAGAAATTAAAATCCATGCTTCTTGAGATGCTCTCACCTTATAGGAAGCATTCTGCACCGTTTTGGAGTGCTGAGACTTCTTAACTTGTGGCATAATTTGTGTGAAAAAAATTGCTTTGAGGAAGTCAGATTGATGCATAATGCATGAGAAATGGACTCAATCATTGCTGAATAAAGTGTGTAAATAAAAATATTTCTTGCTTTTCTTTTCCTCTTTGCTTTCCCATTCATTGTGGCTGCTGTTTTCCCTTCCCAGGTGCAGATGTACCTGGGGAAAATTATGGCTTTATTGTAGCATTATCATTGCATAGGGAAAATACAAGTTTTACTGGGTATTTTTGGATATATATTTGTTTAATATTTCTTCACTGGAATACCAGCCTACAGCAGCTGTGTAGATTTAGAAGAAATCATAGCATCCATTGCCCTGCTTTACTATTTTGTTCAGAAAGGAAAAAATATTCCTCTTCTCATATATGCATTATGAAAAAGATGCACCGAGGATTCCCATTCATGTAGGAGGAGAGAGGTAATCAAAACATTGTGGAAGCAAAATGATGGAATAACCTAAACTGTCTCTAGAAGGGAAAAAAATGAATGTAAAGTTTAATCCTCAAAACCTTTAGTAATGTGGATTTTATTGGTAAATGTCTACAGAATTGTGAATATCATTTTAGTCAGCACCACTCACAAAGAAAGGTTCTGCCAAAGAGACAAAAAGGCCCGACATTTAGACACCTGTTCTACTGTTTCAGATCCCATTTCATGTATTAATTATTATTAATCACTTCCATGAAGTGTTCCGAGGTGTTGAAATGAGTTTTCCTGAGATACTCCAGATGTCTGGAAAGAAAGTCATGGAGATTTTTTATTGCAAGAGGAGTCATGGAAATGCAAATGTGAAACAAATCTTAAAGGGCCTTTGCTTTATGTTTATTAAATTAAGTACAAATGACCAATGACTACAGCAATGTTTGGGCTTTCACCTGTACATATTTTTGTATGATGGAGATGTTACAGGGAGTGAATATATTATTTTTATCAATTATTTTGTTCTATGCCAGGCAGAAAAGCACAGGTGGCTCCTCAAACTCAAATTTAAGTAGTATGTGCATTCCATTTAAATGTTTTTCTCATTTTGTAGCTGTAGAAATATTAATTTTAATGGCTTTACTTTTTTTACATCATAAATAGAGTGTTCCACAAGGAGAAACATGTCCTTAGGCTGACATAGCCCCTGTGGAGTTATGGAGCTAACATTCTTTTCCCGCTACTCTTTAAATAATTGAAAAGTCGCAGTGTGTATGCAAGTTTGATATCAGAATTATTTCCTTTTTCACCAGATTAACATAAATGGATCTTTGTATTGCTGTATACACATAAACTATATTTTAAAATATTATAGCAAGCCAAATCCTAAGAGGCTATTCACAAGCTGTTTTAAACAGATTATTTTGAAAGTTATGTGCTTAACAAGATAGGCAGTATACCTCTCCAGACTATTTAGCAATGTATGTCTGCACCTTAATTAAGCTAGCTACTCTTGCTTCAGCAGTATGGCTATTAGCTCATTCACTTACCAAACAGTAACCATAAACAGGATTTTCATCTCAAAAATATAAAAAGCAGCAGTCAGGAAAACAGAGTATGCAATTTGAATTAAAAAAAAAAGAGTATTCCCTGTTGTTCAAATAGCAACTAGAACTCTCCAGAACATCTAGACTTGCAGATGGCTCTACCAGTAAATTAATTTTCCATTTACATAGCTGGATAGATTGTACGCCAAACCTGGCTTAAAGCAATTATAGTTCTCTGACCTCTGTTTAGTCTTCTGATCCAAACCCCACTTCTCTTTACCTTTGTAAGTTCATAGACCAAACCAAAAGAAATCACATCTTATGTGTATTATGCTTACATTTTTTAAAACCCTAGAAATAGACTCATGGAAACTTCCTACTGGTTCCTGGTTATAATACCACTTGGTCTTTACAGTGGAGTGACTTAGGAGCCTGTTTGCATCTTGACCAGGTCATCAGCAAATAATAAACACGCCTCATAGCTTCACTGACCATGTTGGTTTTATGTTGTCAAAAGACAACTCTGAGGCATGCTTTTTTTTCCTTTAGATTTGAATAGACAACCCTATAGCTCCAGAAATGTTACACTTTCAGCTTAAAAAATGATAGTACTTTTTTTTTTTTTTTTGCATGTTGGCATCTTCTATCCCAAGCATTAGAAGATTAGAAAAGTTAGTATTATTTAAGGGATTATTTTCAATAGTGCCAATCTTTTTATCAGTCTTTCATCAGCTTCTTAGTAGCTCTTGGTATTCTTTGTCTCTATCACTGTGTTTATTCCTGTTATTTCAGTAGAATTTCCTTTAGAGCACGAGTCTACTAATACAGTGTTACCAGTGCTAAATAACTTCTTTTACATTTTTATATATGAATACTTTTATAATCAAAAATCAATAGATAGCCATATTTTGTGTAAGATGCGTGCTCTACTAGTCCACTGGTAAGAAAAGGAACTTAAAGAAGGGGCATGGCTAAATGAAGAACTTTTCTGTATCCCAAAAAAGAGGAAATAAGTAGCACAGTAGAATTTGTAACTAGGAGTGGGCTTGGGAAATATCCCTTGTCTACGTACAACTAGAAATGTGGTAGGACAAGATGAGATCTCAGCTGGCAAGTGATAAGAGTGAAAATAGTTTTGAGGCATACCATTGATAACGGAGAGGACAAGAAAAGGTTTGGTTGACTCCATATTGAAAAGAAAATTATTGGCAGACAGTGACAAGAAAGAAAAGGCATTCAATGCTCTTTTTGATGAGAATTTACTCAAAAGGTCAATTATAAAGAGGTGATTGTCACCACTGATAAATGTGACACAATCTTGAATAAAGTCAGATCATCTTAGAAACCAGAGAGGATATTAGGTGTACATTAATGAGAAGCATTTTAGAAATGCGCATTCCAAATACGTCCTTATTACATTACTTAAAACCTACAAGAGATTGAGCTTCTGTTCCAAATGCATTTGCTAAGTACAGGAAGTTTCTAGATGAAATAAATAGCACTGAAGTAGAAGTTATAAGTTTTGTGTGCCACAGAACAACCAGTGCCTATGGTTTCAGGGTAAAAACTGTCTTTGTAGAACTTTATTTCATTACTGGCTTTTTTTCAGTTGTGACCAGCTTGGACCTAAATCATTTGCAAGTTGTAATGTGTGTGTGAACATCCACCTAATTACTGCTAAGAACAGTTAGTACTCACAGTGAAAGAGTAATTCTATATTTGATGGCATTGCTGCCTTCATTCATCTTCAGGACTTTCTTCTCCGTGGGCTTTGAGCCTATGCTCTCACAGCAGTCTATGCTTTAAGAATAGGCATGATATTATTCAGATATTTAGTTGCTTTGTTCAGTTCTAATTTCTTATAATAATACACCATTTTTATATATATTACTATTTTAAGTGTTTTTATAATAATGTCAAGTTTATGCAGTTAATTCTCTCATTGTGGCAATATATAATAATGTGACCACATACAATTTTAATTACTATGCAGCATCTGTTTTTCTTACAGCTTGACATAAGCATTTCACTTGTAAATTACAGCTTTTGTGTTCTTCTACTTATGCCATTGTCTTCATCATTATACCTTTGTTGAATAATTTGTTTTCCTGATTTTCCTTTTAACTACAGTGCTGGAGTAATTTTCTCAGCAAGTGTGTGCATGCCTTTTTCTTTCAGGAAAGATAATGTCCATAATAGATAACTAGAACTTCACTAAAGTAATGAGAAAAGACATTATGGAAAAAAAAAAAGAATATTTTTTAAATTGATTCCAGTAATTTAAATGTCATAGGGATGGTTCTTCCTTCGATACTGTTTTTAATGTTGAAACTTAGAGAAATTGACACGTTTCTATCTTGAAAATGTGGGACACTATTATTTGTATTTATATTTGTATTTATATGATATTATAGAATCTTAGAACCCCAGGTTGGAAGGGGACCTTGAGGATCATCTGATCCCGTCTTTCTTGGCAAAGACACAGTCTAGACAAGATGCCCAGAACCACATTCAGGTGAATCTGAAAAGTATCCAAAGTTGGGGGAATCCACCGCTTCCCTGTGGGGAGGTTTTTCCAATGACTGGTTGTTCTTCTTGTCAAAACTTTTCCTCTTGTGTTTAATTAGAATCTCCACAGGAATATCTTGTATTCATTATCCCTGTCTTTTCCCTGTGACTCCTTGTAAAAAGGGAGTCTCCATCTTCTTTTTAGTCACCTTTTAAATACTGGAACAAGTAATAAGGTCTACCCTAACCCTTCTTTTTTCAAGGCTGAACAATCCTAGTTCTTTTAGCCCTTCCTTGTATGGCAGGCTTCCCAGTCCTTTGACTGTCTTTCTGGCTCTTCTATGGACCCTCTCTAAATCACGTTTGAACTACAAGAAATACTGATAGAGCAAAAAATATATACTTTTGACTAAACAATCTCCCTTACTGCTGAAATGCAATTCGGCAGGGAGTTGTTGTTCTGAAATCTGTCCAAAATGCACACTTAAGAAAAAGTCATCTATAAATTTGCTTGTAACATCCTCAGTGCCTGTCTTAGCCATTCTTAATGGCAATAAATTGGCAGTTTATGAGAGGTTGGAGAAAATCTCATTGATCTTAACTATTATACCTCTTCCTATTTAAGGATTACAAGATCATACCCAAAGCAAAAAAAATATGCCATCTATTATTAGTGTCAGTTTAACAATATTGTTAAAATTAAATGGTCCTTTAACACACTTCTCAAAGAAGAAGGAAAAATAAGAGTCTGAGCTTGAAAATTAATTCATTTGTGCAAAAAATTTTACCCTACTCTTTTTTCTCCCTTGACATCTTCTACCCCTTGACTACCTTTCATCCATGGTCCCACTGATACACAGCTCTTTACACTTGTATTTGACCATATTGATCAGTATTTGAGCATTCCTTTTCAGAAATGCCAGAAGAGACTAGAGAAAACACACATTTGCAGAGATTTTTGCATGCTATTTTACAATGAATTCTCAGTTATGAGGTAAAATTGGAGATCAATACAGAGAAGTGTATTCCTTAGAAGGGAAGGAAATTCAAGATTTTTTAAGCTAATGGCTCAGCAGCTTGTTATGAGAAAGAATGTTAAGGAGAGTCTGATCTTTTCTATTTATGGCAACGTGGAAGCTTTACTGCAAAAGAGTTTCTCATTAAAACTCAGCTCAGGGTATAACTGAATACAGTGCTAGAGTGAGTCTGTGATTAATCTGAATACAGAGTCGAGTGAAGCCTGTTATGTGTAAGGAGGAGGGGCACGGTGTATTTTATAAAATATGAGGACATGACTTTTAAATATACAATCACTACAAAGTAATTTTGGAGTGTTTCAAGTGAAATTTAAAATGATGGGTTATACAGATGAATGGGGAGCTTCCAGCAGAAGCACGTACTAAAAAACTCAGCGGTTTGTACCTATCTTACAGTGACATATGAAATTTCTTTTTCTTTTGTAATATAAAATTTACCAGTTGTGTTAATACCAAGTTTATTATCATGTAAACCTAATTCTCAACAGCTATTTCATATTATGTCAAGCAAATTATCTAAGTAATGTAATAACAAGAGATTCTTTTAGCTTACAAGCAGTTTATCTGGTGCTGTCAGCCAAATTGCCTTGTAAATATTGCTGTTATTTCTGAGAGCTTCAAGAGTATAAAATTGTGTAATTCTTTTAGACAGAAGAAGTGAAATGTGACACAATACAACAAAGACAAGGTGCTTCTATAATTTTATTTTTAATCCACTCAAACTAAAGTAATGAATGGGTTGATTATGGAGTGGTGGAAGATATAATACCTGTAAAGACTACAAAAAGCCTCTTTAGTTTGTTGCCTCAGGTAAAGGTATTTGTCTATGCCACTGGCAACTGGCCAATTTAATGAACTGGGTACATTTCTATTAGGTTCTGTCAAGAGGGTTAATTGTCTCATGTTATATATAATTGTATATGATGTGACTGTATAAAATTCCTCATTTCTTTTGTTATTTTACTACCCCTTTTGTCATATGAAATGCTTGAGTGTGAACTAAAAATGTACCAAACTGAGGCGTCCTGAACCAATGCAAGCATGGCAAACTGTGAGCTCTTCATGGGCAAGGTCAGTAGACTGTAGACTGAGGCCAGAGGAACAAAACAGGTTTAGTTGCAGTCTTCAACAGACTGCTTTATTCTATTTCAGTCTAGTCAGAATGAAAAGACCAGGTTGCAAAGAGGGACCTAAAAGGCAAGGAGCTATTTGACTCAGTAAAGAAGTGGGTCAAAAGCTGTGGATAAGACTCTTATTGGGAAGGAATACAAGGAGAGTAATGAGCTTGAGCAAACATATTGTATACAGAGCAAACCTATGACGAAAATGTAAGTTGTGTTGTGAGGTATTTTTCTTCCAATACTTGCTAACAGTTCAAGCAGAAACTTTAGATGGGAACCAAAACTATAGGTGTCTAAATCCAAATCTTAAACTGAATTTGTAGGAGTTATGGTTTGCAGTTCCCTTCCCAAAGAAGGCTGAGGGGAGAAGGTACCTCAGCTGTAACTTATGTGCTGGTGAAATCTTATAAGAAGTGGGTAGAGAAATTACATGAGAAAGCTGTCAGAGAGAGTGAAATCTGGAATGGGGGTGTGGAGAAGATGATTGGTAACAAGCCAGGAAGATCTACAATAGCACCTACTGTGAATGAGGAAAACCTAGCTAACAAGATATTTCAACTCACAGGTCTTCTTCAGAGGGAAATGATCCCTTCTCAGGCAGTGATGCATTATAATCACAGGAGCTGAAGTTTCAAGCTTCAATGTCAGAGTGGATTGAAAATAAAATGAAAGCCTGGCAGGCTGGAAAAGCTGTGAGATTAAGGATCATTCTTCCCATGAGGAAGAGATGTATTGGTTGGTCATGACTGTCTCACTCCTGTGTGTGATGAAAACTTTGGTCTAGCATCTGGACCTAATATTGTGGGGAGTCTTCTGTCTCCCAGGAGCTTAAATCTGAGGGATATTGCCTAAGCCATCTAGTCAAATGACAGTTAGCTGGCACTGCTATTCATGCAGGCGTGACTGATTTCAGTGTCAGTCTAAGCAGATAAAAAGTGGCTGTGAGACTCTTGAAGGAAGGCTGTGGGGGTCAGAGCTGTTGTAATGTGCTAGTCAGTCCTCCTGGTCATTCAGAAAAAATGTGTGTCCTACAGTGCTCATATGCAGAAGTAGCATATGCAGTAGGCTCTGGCTTCTTTGACAATAGCATGAACTTGAAATGGAACTGAAATGGAACTGGCTTTGCCTGAAGAAAAGAATAACGTTTCAACTTAAGAAAAACTACACAAAGGACAAGCAGTTTCTTCTTTGGTTCTGTGATGGATTACATGAGAAACAACGGGATTAAACTGCAACTGGAAAGAGTCTGGTTCAATACAAGGAAAACTTCCAGTGCTAAGTAGAGCTGTAGTTGCTAATAGATTGACTTATGAGGCATTAAGAGACTCATCATGGCAGGACTGTACAAATGGGTTCGAGAAACAGCTTTAATCTATTGAGTTTTCAGCCATATGTTTCTGTTCTTTTGTATTATCATAGAATGAACAAATTCATATCAGTGCTTACAACTTGCATTCAGAAATACTAGGATAAGACAAACTACAGCTACCATTAAATTAAAGCTTTCCCCCTGTTCCTTTGTCATTCTGCAAAAAATTCTGAAAGTAAATATTATATACTAGATATTATATTGTCTAAATGTTATGTTGTAATGAAATTGTAAGTGAAAAGTAAAATTGAAGTTGGACTTATCTATATCATTTAATTGCCTTGAAAAATTGAGAAGTAATGAAGTCTGGTATTTTAAACCAGGAGAGACATATAGATCAATTTTTAACAATTTAATACTCTGGTTTCTGCTGGAAAAATGACATGGCTTCCTTACTCTGCAGTAATAAGTAACACCAGCTTTTTTTACTCTTAGTGTGATTGATACTGCAGTAATCATACTCCAGTGAGCAACTGCTATTATGATATAAGCCACAATTATCCAGTTGCATTTCATTATCTGAAGCAATGATCCCTTCTGCTCTCCTCCTGGGTCAGGCTTTTTTTCCCATCTTTTCAATTCTTATTATTCACAGTCCTTCTAATACATCTTCAGTATAGAGACATATGTTTCTTTCAGATGAGACCATAATAGCTTCTTCAGGCACTGGATTTAATTTGTTTTTCGTGTCTCTAATAATACGCATGTTGCTGTTGGTATTTTATTTATGGAGATTCACTGTTATAAAACTGTGTTTGTAACACATGTATCTTCTTTAAAGAGGCACAATAGCAATATTGTCATTAAGGCAACATCTAGTTTTAGGAATGGCTCTTAAATATTGCAGCATTAAGTGAAGCCATTCATCTGTTAAACAAAAAAAACCCACAACGCTTTTTAACTTTTTTTTAATTTGAGTAAAATTAATTGGATTCCTATTATTGGAACATCACAGATGTTTGAAGAGTAGATTTGTTTTGTCCTTAAGATCCCACTATACTTTCCTGTAATAGGTGCAAATCTGGTATTCTGATATTCATCCATTACTGCTGTGCTTGGAGTGTTCAGTGTATCACTGAATCCCTTTGAGTGAGAAAGGAAAGGCTTGATAGTACGCAGGTTTTTGATCCCATTTCAGATGGCCATTTGTGCTTTGATAGTGCTTTTACGTGTCCTAAATTAATAATAACTCTCAATATACAAATATTTTCTTTCAAAAGCTCAACACCTCTCTTAGGAAGGATTAGTATAGATCTTCTGTTTTGGGGGTGCATTCCTGAGTTTTACTAGCCATATTTTGTTGCCCCAAAAATATTTATCAAATACCAACATCTATTGGAACTCATGAAGACATGGAAGCCCTCTGCATATTTTGTGCAACTGGCTAATACAAAGGCAGTCAGTAGAATTTAAAAGGAAGCTTGTAGAGTTCTGCTTTCCAGATGAGACCTCAAGACTGTCCCAGGCCTCTCTTCCTCTCCTTCTATGTAGGATTAAAACGAAACCTTTTAGTTTCCATATGGATGAAGATGATCCGTGAGCACTGTTATACGGTACCAGAATAAAGATCCATCTACTCCTGTGTCTGGTGATAACAAAAGAATAATTATATTTCCCTTTCTCTTTCCAGCCATCTGCTACTTTAGGACTTCTTCAGACAGCTGATTAGGGACTTCCTGGATTATGTCTATTGTGCCCTCATTGTCTATAAAATTGACAAATATTTGATCTCTTTTTTGTAATTTTTTGGCTCCCAAGAGAGATTTTATAACCTTGATTATATAAGCTGAAACATACCGTCTTGGTTCTCACTTTTGTTCTCATCTAGGAACCATAGTGAGGATGACTCAGCCTGCAGGTATCTATAGGAACAGACTCGAAAGCAGAGGTCATGCCTGTGCTTATGCATTATTCAGTGTTAAATCAAGCCTCTCCTCTATGTAACTGTTCATATATTCTGGAGTTTTTCCCTTTCTTCCTTCAAGGAAGTTGATGCTGAGTTCCTTCAGGCTGAGTGTATTTGCAATCCAGTGTGTCTAGTCTTGAGAAAAATCCAACTAGGACATGAAAATGCTAGAAATTATGGAAGTAATCCCAATCTTTCATCCTTTGAACCATTCAGCTGGTAAAATGTGATCAACACACAACAGAGAATGATGCCATCACTGGTAGGTCAAGAAGCAGATGTGAATGTTGCATTAAATACTTCTATGCTCCGATATTTTCCAGAACATATTGACTGATCATTATGCATAACTTAGCTTATATGGATTTTTAGTGTGAACTCTAAAATCTACTGCAGCTTGTAAAACCAGCATCAAGAATTGCTATATTCAGTCTATAGGCAATTATACATATATCTGAATGCATTCACCAATATATTATGTATTTTGTATGGGCTTTTGCGTGCTTCTTTCAAATCTTCTCTGATTCTTTCAATGAACATATACATTTGGATAACAAAGTTTCACAATCTTACCACAACTTACCTCTCCCACTGAGCAAAAAAAGCCTAGCAAGGACAGAAAGTAAGACTAGCCAACTACTAATTTCAAGTTTTATGTACTCTTTCTTACTCATTCATTAGCATAAGATTATCACAGCATGGACTCATGTTTTCTTCCAAATTGTAATGATCTTGCTTCCTGTTTGGAATCACTTAACATCCCAATGGCACAAACTGTATTGTTGCTTGTCTTCATCTCAATGCATGAGATGAAGAACTAGCTAATGAATTTACATTTTTCTCTATCTATTATATTTTAATTACCTGTTAATGAATGTAAATCAGCAGTTGTGTAGTGCAAACAATTGATGGAGAAGGTTACAGAGTCTAAATGGTTTAGGGAAATCCATATATATGGCTAGCATAAATTAAAAAAATAAAGGGTTCTTTTTTAACTGGAAAGTTAGTGTGACCTGCAAAGTTACGTGATATCTACAGACTGCAAGAAAATAAGAGATCAAGTCATATGTGAAAGTGTGGGAGAATCTTATTTACTGCCTAAGTCAGCAAAATACTGAGCAGGAACTGGTGCCCTCTTGTTTCATATGTTGGCCTTCTGTCTTGGCTGTTCCCCTAAGTACTCCAAGAGAATGGTGTCTGTCAGGATCTCTGTCCTAACACTACTATATTATTTTTTCTTGCAGAGGACCAATTGTGTTACCTGAGTCTTACACTGTATATTAATCATCTTTCCTATTATGCCTTTAGAACTCTGAGTCTAATTTACAATACAGTTTGTCATTAAATAGGATCAAAGCAGGTATGGTATACATAGATTTTTCAAGCATCTGATTGCTTCTATTTAAATTTTTAAGGATTGGAGAAACCTGGAATCTCTTGATCTTACTACTCTTAAGAGTCCTTAGTGCTCACTGAAAGTTACATTTCCTCGTCATCTCATGGGGATGCAGTGACTAAATTGGAATAAATAGCAAATTTCATTAACATAAATAAGTAAGAAAGGTCAAACATACCCCTAATAAATAGTAGTTTTCAAATTACACTTTAAAATCTTCATATGGAATCTGAAAATAGTTATTGATGTGCTATTTGCTCAAAGAAGGTCTGAAATAGCATCTCTCAGAGGAGTCAACAGTTCAGTTCAGCTTTAACTGAATGTGAAAGTTTAAAACCCAGCTTTTATGAGCTTAATCAGCTGTATTTCAGCTGAGAGCAACAATGATAGGCTACAATTCATGCAAGAAGATAATAGCATAGAGCAGTATTCTTTTGCATTACTGCTTCTCTGGCATGAAGACTTTTAAGTAATAAAATTTCAAAAGCCCCAAACATTTGCAATCATTTGCACACCTGAAGCCAAAGTCTGCTAATTTGTGTACATGCTGAGAAGTGCTCTGTTCCATTTTCTTTTTGTTTCCTCTGCAGAGCAGGCACAGCCATCATTGTGAAAATATCAATCTGTGATTGCAATATCTCGTGCACAAAAATGACTGAATTTGGCCATTCTTCATCATGTTCCACTTCATATCATCTCCCTGCCCAGTATTCGTCATGTCTGTGATGTCCAAACATACTGCCAGATGAACTTTTGGAACATATCTAGTCAAGTGTATTTATACCATTAACAAGCAGTTCTGCTTCGAAATCATCCTTGATAGTTTTCACAAAAATATACTCTTCCCTTCCCTGAAATTGTTCAAAGCCAGAGCTCTGGATGGAACTATGAACAACCTGCTTTAGTGAAAGGTGTCCCTGACCATGGTAAGGGGGTTGGAACTAGGTGATCTGTAATGTTCCTTCCAATCTAAACCATTCTATGATTCTGTAATCCCATTATTGGTCGCGTATCATCACCACTTGCCTATCTGCTTGTCAGATGCAAGATACTGCAGAGACCTTCCTTTTGACTCCTTCTTCCTCCTTCTACCTTGAGCTGATCATGAGACCCCAAATTACTTTTTCTATGGTGTTCTTAGATTTTTTTTTCCCTAATTTGCGTTCATAGAAATTGAACCAGAATAGAAAATCATCCCTCAGCACCTGTTTTTTGTGCTTGAAGTAGAAGCAGGTAGTTCTTGCTAGCTTCAAATCAGCTGACATTGCCTTCAGAAAAGTTTGTTTTCTAGCTTCTTCTTGTGTCTCCTTTTGTGCCATTCCTGATTTTTAATTGCTCTGTATAAACACATCTTTGTAAAGAATATTCTCAGAATGCCTCTTTTTTTTTTTTTTACTGTAAGTATCCGCTGCTGTGTTTTACTTAAAAATATTACATTCATGTATATTTGCAGTGTATTGTACTGTTGTCCTCTGATGAAAACAAATTCCATTTAATTGCATCAGTTACATGGTGTTGTGTGCTGTGATTGTGCTTAATAACTCATAGTATTACAATGAGTTCAGTAAAATTATGGAAGACTGAAGCAACAGTTGTCTTTCAGATAAGCTGTAAAGTAACAAGATTTTTTTTCTTCTTTTCATGTATGGAAAATGTTTACTTTTAGGTTTTACTTGCCAAATATTATGGATCTGTAAATTAAATTTTACTCAATGTACATTGTAACATGCTGGGGAGAACATATGAGTACCACCCAGTTGTAGAACTTTTTTTTTCTGTAATGTCCAAATTTATGCATGTGAATGATGAACATTTAGGTGTTCCTAAAACTAATCATACTTAACAATTTTTATTTTCAGGTGGACTTGAACAACTATAATGCAATTTTCAAACTGTAAAAGAATTTAAAATAATGCATTTCAAGAAATCGCCATATGACCTGAAAGATAAACATATTTGTTTTAATTATCAAAATAACAGTGGTTAAAACAACCATGTAATGTAGGTGCTTAGATCCTACTTTACAAAAATGAGCTGGAAATTTTTTAATGAGAAAATGATTTTTCAAGTATGTATTTACATTTTACAGGAACATTCAAAGTACACTAATGCACTCTATATCTGTTAAAAAAATGCAATCTCTGTGTTTGAAGTAAAAAACCAGCCCTAAATTATTTAATCTGAAACTGTGACTTGCCGCTAAATAGATATTTTCAGTATTTTGTTTATAAAATAAAATCTCTTTTTCTTAACATTGTTCTTTCATAATTTAAAATTTTCAGGCTATTTGCTTAAATTAGATGAAAATACATGGTTTTGACAAGGATTTATTAGTTTCTGCTAACACAAGCAGGGATTTATCATGCTGGAGTAATTAATGTTTGGTTTAGGGATAAATACCAGAAGTCTTTGGATATTTTTTTCTGTCAAAAAATGTGGGGTTTATTTCCTTTTTCTTTAAAATAACATTTAAGGTAGTTGTTATCATGTATGGATTAATTTTGTACTATTTCTTTGTCCATTGAATCTCCTAGCTCCTCTAATGCTTCTCCTTACCTAGCATTGAAGAAAGGAGGAAGCTGAGGCTAGTGCACATGCAAGAAGGAAGGATAGAAATGCTCCTCTGACAATTTTGATGCAGGATAAATTTGAAAACCAACTGAAATTGCTTGCAGCATGTTCTTGACAGTGAGAATTATCCTTTGATAGCAAAGCTGTGGGATGTCAGTGACAGACTTGCTCAGTATTTGCATGAGGAATGCAAAGAGCTTGCTGCTGCAGCCTGGTTTTGAAGTCAGCAAAGCACAGTTTTTGCCACTCGCATCTCTGCATGCAGTTGTTTAGGGACAACATTGTGAACACTGGAGTGAGTGAAGTTCAGTGGTGATTCTTCTTTTCTTCATGAAGGTTGGTTGAAGCAGTTTAATGTTATACTGTGGTTTCCAGATCATTCAGATACATTCTATATAGATACCTAGTTGACAATGTCTTTAATTTAAATGTTTATTCTAGGTATTAACTTAAATGTTTATTCTAGGTATTAAGTATCTGTCATGAATGAACCGTTTAGATTTTCTAGGTTGTCAAAAGCTTTCAGAGCTTATGCTTAAAAAACAACATTTTTGTTCTAGTAATGGGAGGAATGGGTATGCTCTACACATAATTATTTTTGTATTGGACACTTCTGTGTCAGAAAGCTGGCAGTGTTTGTTTAGATGGAGTCCATGAACTGCAGGGCTAAACATGAACTCCTCATGAATTAGTTGTCTCACTATCACCTAGGGATATCATCGAATGTTTTAAGAAAAAATTACTTGAAGAATTATCAGAAGTGATTTTGCATACTTGGTTTTGTGCCTAGGATAAACGGGTAGAGTAAGGGATGTTTCCAAATCTGTTCCAGCCCAAATTTTCTTAAGGAAAGGAACTTGCTTAAAGTTTGATGACTGTGGTGGTTGGCAGTTAGTTGCTCTGATGTAATTTTATGTAGAGTTAAATATTCTAGTTTATTTTATAGCTTCTAAGAATAAAAAAAAGTAAAAGACATAGTGTTTTAGGATTTAGAAATAATGTTGCATGTATTCACCTCTCCTGTATTCTGAACAGCGGAATGAACCACAAAGTGACCACAGAAATAAACCATTATTCAAATGAGCTTGTCAAAGGTTTCAGTCCCTTTACTGCAGGAAATTTTATTGTCTTTTTTGCAAACATCATTTGAAAGGGACAGTCTGATATATCTGTCTAAAATCCAGTTGGTTTTTTTGGTTTTGTTTTTTCTTCTAGTGACTGAGTATTAATCTATTTCTTTATTCATTTTTATAGATTAAAAAAATCAACAGGAATTTTCCCGTAAACCAGCAGGTAAGAAAAAGAACATTTGGGGTTTTTTTTATTTATAATTCTAATTCTCATTTTAACTATCTTTAATTGTGTGGTATCTGTTCATTATTCTAACTGAGGAATTCTCAGTAGATTTTCTTTAGAGAGTACCTTGGTGTTTCTACTTTCTCATCTCAAAGGAAATTGGAGTGTTTCATCAAAGTAAGAACACACCTAATTTTTTCAAATTAACCTATTTGATGCAGGTATATACTTCAGATTGTGTCTTACCAATTTTACTCTAAAAGGAGAATGTTATTATCTTTTACACAATTAGCCTGAATACGTCAATGTTCCAAAATTCTAAAAATGTGTGGTCTTTTGGGTTTTTTTGGGGTTTTTTTTGCCTATTGACAAATTAAGGCATAAAAATTAATATTTGCACAACATTATGGAGCAGGCCAATAGCAGAATTTTAAATAAACAGAATCTGATGGTCTTCCAGTTCATCCACTGGCAGTCTCACATTACTGGAAGAAACTGGAGTATCTTTCAAAAAGAAAGTAGGATTCCTTGAATAGGGATGCTTTCTTGTAAAATGTATTATGAGCACAGTTGCTGCTATTCTCCACATCTCTGTATCAGGTGATGGGGTCTAGAAGGGATAGATCTTTTCCTCTTGAAAAATCTGTTCTTCCCACAATTATTTTTAAAGACACAAACCTTCTAATTTCTAGAGACCATAGTAAGAATGGACAGCAGCCACACCTCCTCAAAAGGATCAAGGTATCTTTTAGAAAACTATGTAAACAAAGTAAGAATTAAAATTATCAGAGTAAAGCTCAGTACACTGTAAAGTTAATTAAGTATGTATGTGCTGTGTGTATGACAACTATTATATTATGATGATTTCCTTTTAAGAAACATTTGATAAGGGGAAACAGAGGAACCTTATTCATAAGAAGGAAAAAAACTACTTCCTTGTAGCAGGATTGAGGTGTAGATATGTATAGGACTGAGCTGTAAACTTGCCTTCAAGAGGACAGATTCGAGAAAGAAAAGTGCTTTCATCTCCCTTACACCACATCTTCAGTTAGTCAATGTATTTCTCAGTTCCCTATCTCTGGTCCAACTTTACTTATGTGGAATTGTGCTGAGTGTAACTCACAAAGGAGGAAGATACTTTTATTTTGTTTTCTGTTTTCTTGATGAGAAGATCCACAAATGAAATAAATTAATGACAATGACAATAATATAATGCTACTAATAGTAACAATAAGGACAACTATATGGGTAAGTATAAATGAAGCTGCAAAAAATGGAGTTAACCCTTGCATTTGGGCATTTTCAGAATAGTTTATATAACATCAGATGCAGACAGCGCAAAGATATGCTCCTGTCTCAAAAGAGGGAAGAAGATACTGCCTAGTGAACAAAAAGCAGTTAACTAGCTCCATTTTCACTGTTATGATTTACCCTGAACTTGTCTCTTTGCTTTTATTACTGTAACAAAAATATAAACAACAGTTATAATGTCCCATCAGTCTAACATATCATTCAGGGATCTCTGCTGTTTCGGAACCCTTGGCACATAGGGTCAACAAGGCATTTTATCCTTCATTGGAATTCCATGGAAAGCAAAAATATCTTTCTTGGCTTGAATGGCTTTTTGGCCATGCTGTCTGTTAGGACAGCGTGCAATTATGATGCATTCATCTCCCATCAAAACCAAACATCATATTCCAAAGGGATTGCTATGGAGCACTTCAAGAAACTCAGCCAAAAGGTCAAACTGGAAAGAGAGGCTGATTTGATGGGCAGTGAGACTGCTAAGGTCTCCCTGCCTGTCAAACGCTGGAGAAGAAAAAGGTATACTGATCTGTGGATATCTGAAGTTTTAGGGAACATTAAATTCAAAACCAGATTCCCTTTCGGGATTATTTTATGTAAAGAGGGCTGCAGTTTTTTGTCATAGAAGAAGTTAGGAACTGTCACCTAATTTAAGTTAAATAGTTAAATAATATTTTTGAGTAAAGTCAGAAAAGGCTACAAGGATGTAAGGTTAATTTCTGTCTTCATGTGCAACAAATATTAACGTGGTATGCAGGGAAGGAAAAGGACTTTTTACTTGTTATATCAACACATCATTTATAATTTAAAAAATTAAATTACCATCTTGAATACTCTTGTCATCTTGATTTTTTTTTAATAAAATACATTTTTGTCTAAGAAGTTGAACAGCTAGTTTTAACTTCTTTCTGCAAGCAAATCATGAACTTGAAAGCTGTCTTAATCCTATTATGCTTTAAAAAAAGTGTGCATATTTAATTTCACTTAACAAATACCCACGGGTTTTTTAATGAGCACTAGCAGGGTAATTGAAGGTTATTTTCACTTAGAATTTTTATACATATATATGTGGATTTTAGTTAATTAGGTAAAGGGGGAAGGCAGTTGTCAAACTAGAGTCAAGGAACCAACCCTTAGGATTCCTTCATAAAAATATTCTTGATATGGAGAAGACAACAGAAGCACAGACAGAGCCATTAGGAGTAGAATGAGGAAACAAATGTATCTGCATACATGTGGAAGATGCTGTAACTCCTGTAGTGTTATCCAAACATCTCAATGTTGCAGTATGTAAAAAAGATAAAAGAAAAAGTAGTTAGAAAAGACTTGTTGACTGCACATAATGTGTCAGGTTTCCTTTAATGCAGTAAGAGTGAAAGTAGGTTTGTCTGGAAAATCATTAGAAAGATAAGATACGTTAATTAAAATCAAAATATCAAAGATTATGTGTATTGATAAGAAGGTGGTAATTATTTGGACAGCATGAAGCAATAAGTTCTCTGAATGGTGGTAGTACATTTAGTAGTGGTGGAAAGATGATGCAAAAGATGCTGGAAGAGGACCACAGAGACAAAAAAAAAGTATTTTTGAAGAAGACTGTGGGACAAGAGGGAAATAAAATTCCACCTTTCTGAGTTGACAGTGATGGAAAGAACACTTAAAATGGTAAAAAATAGAAAACTGGTTGTGTTTTTTATATTGGTACTGTATGCATGGGCTGTAAATAGTAATATTTTAGAGTATAATAGCAAGTAGTTGACAAAAAAATTAAATCATTTTATACTGAAAATACACTGCATATTTCAAATATGCACTAAAAAAATATGTCATAGACAAAATTTCCATAAATTCGGAGAAAAGATTTTATAGACATCATAGCAGAGAGGCACAAGGAATGGAATATTTCAAGGCTTCAGCCAGAGGCTTCTCTATTTGATCAGCCAAGATGGGAGTGCAAACATGGGCACGTTTCCTTCTCTTGGAATTCCTCACATCTCTTCAGCTGTTACAGTGATTACAGCAAATGTCAGCTCCTGTGGGAGCCATCATTAGGCAGGTGAGTTCTGACAGGTGGCATTGACTCCTTGGTAATGCTTTCCAAATGACAGGAAAAAGCACCCTACATCAGTAAACTGTGGTGGTGTAGTGAGGACAAGCACTGCCCATTCCTTTTCAATTCCCAATCTTTTCATTTTCCACCTCGAGTTTGCAAATGGGCTGATCTCAGCTGAAAATTGATTTGATAGCATCTAGAGAAATCAACATTAGATAGTCCTTCTTAAAAAGCCTTCTGATCCTTTTCAGTGTGAGAAACCAAATGTAGCCTCCAGCTACTAGAGATTTTACTATGCATTATAACTCTCATTTGTTATTTGGGGTTCATTGGGATTTGGCTATTACTGATTGCCATGCCAGGAGGATGAATTGGCTGCATCTGGCTTAGGTACACAGTGGAATTCAAGGTTTAGATCTAAATCTTAGTCTGGCCTGCAGTTCACCTCTTCCTGTCCCTACGTGAACAAGTAAGTAAAATGTTGATACATTGCAGCTGGGAAAGTCATAACTTTCTGACTCTCATTTTAACTTATTTCACTCAACAGGACAGTGATACAAAGCAGATACAGCACCTGGCAAATGAGGGGAGTTCATTTTTCATTTCATTGATTATGGCTATGTTCACATACATGTTCACAAATGTAATAAATAGACATTTGCTTCTCCACTACATGGGCAACAGTTAAATCTCAAGGTTTCACATGAAACAGATAAAAATATTATAGCAGAGGAGTGTATTTAAAACTTTTTTTCCCTATATTGTATGTCTCATCTCTATTAGGATGAATTCAAAGGCTATGACCCTCCACCTTTCATATGCTGAATTCACAAAAAAGGTGTAATGGGGAAGAATAATTTAA
>NW_008236767.1:3508965-3514116 GCF_000691975.1 Corvus brachyrhynchos
TTTCTCTTCTTTCCATAGGCAGCATGAGAATTTTTGAAATATTTGTATCTACAGAAGATAAAAAATTTTCATTAAATAATTTTAGATTTTAAGTATAATGCGTCCCTCTAGATTTTTCCTGCTTTTATGGGAAAATAATTGGTAGCTGGTCTATTCAAAGTTGACAGTTTATAATGAGAATCATGTGAGAATGAGAAAGAGTGCTTAACTGTGTTTAACTTAGTTTTAAAACAAGACCATGGCATAATGAACAGATGCCACCCTAAGGCCAGAAACTGGGGTCTCATTGTGCATGTCAGATTCCGCAGTTACGGACCCCATTGTTTTGCAGACATTTTACATTCTTGATGGCCAAGGATGGGGTGATAGGACACACCTGATGGCATTCACAAATACACATGGTTATGCCAATTTTCTCTTTCTTCTTGTAAAATTTAATAAAAACAACTATTCACAACTGTACCAGATCCGCTATGTAATATCACCTCATATTCTGTTTTAATAGGATGTTGTCCAGTTTTACAGTTAGAACAATCTCATTTAAAATCAATTCTGAAAGTTTGGCTCAGTGAGTTTATTTAATAAAACCTAACTTATATCTGCTCTATAAAGGTGACTAAACACAAATGTACAAATATCATGGTGACTGTCTTGCCTGTCAATCGAGCCAGTGTTCTTTGCTGCAGAAGTGTTGCATCTCTATTGCACCTGAAAAGGTGGATTCTATAGTTCAGGTGAACTGATAGGACTGATAGGACAACATCTGTTCTACTGATAAACACCTGTATGAAATACAACACATACCTTTCTTTTTTTGTTACTAATTGCAGAGTAATAGCCTCCATTACTGCTGTATTTTTTAAATGCAGTGATTAAACAGAGTTCTTCTGAAATATGACCTGTCCTCAAAAGAGATCAAGTCTCTTCTAGAAGTATATTAAGAGCAGTGGTTTTGTTCCCTCTCCTTAGTGTAGTTTGGTTTTTTTACTTTTTTTTTCTTCCTAATTTTGCATAACTGTTGAATTAATTATTTTCCAATAGTCTGTTCCTGTGGTACCTCAGAGTAGCCATCCTTCAGGTCTTGACTGACAGTTACTGAACTTTCAGGTCCAATGTTACATCTGCTCTATCATCATCTGTTGTCACAGTAAGGATTTGATCAGGTTTATTTTGAAGGAAAATCTCTGGAATTAAGCTTCTATTGTTAAATGATTATAGAAATACACGGGGGAAGCTGAGTTCTTGCTGTTAAATTAAGCAGAAGTTCACAATAGGGTGTAAATTGTGTTGGGCTAATTCCCTGCCTTGCATTGTCAGCCATCTATGGCACTCAGCATGGATTATTGCTGCATAACACATACCCTTGAAAGGCTTACGTTGCTTATTGATACTTTATTGAGCTTTCTGTAAAATAAACTGAACATATCTATCTATATATATATCTATCTATATTGAAAAGTTTCTGTGGTTGACATGAAATGCTTTTCCCTGAACAGTTTCTGTAATTGTTTTAGAAGCTTCTGGGCCAGTCTCCGTTATAAAAACTGTGCTTCCTGTGACCAATCAAAGATTTTTCTTCCTTTTACATTTTAGTCAAGAATAGCTTTTGAACTTCGGGGCATAAAAAATTTTACAAGGGCAGTAAACACCGTAGATTGTTAAAGATTTTAGGCTGAGGAAACCATGTTGACTTTTGAGAGGAAGGTCAGACAACTTCCTGAAGCTAGTCCATTACCTGATGAGCGAGATAACATTCATGTTGTGAGTCACTTGATGCAGTTATTGGATAGCAATGCTTCTGTCCTAGGGCTGCATACCTTATAGCTCATGAGAGGATGGAAGTAATTTGGACACCTGCTGGAAATTTAGAGGATACAAAAGAGTGATTAGATCAAGTTCTTATTTAAATCTCAAAATATAAGTCTCAAGCTGTGCGTCGAATCACTTCTGCATGTCCAGCAAATTCAATTTTGCCTCAAGTAGAATTTCATCCTCGTTTACATATTTTTCTAATTTATTTTCTCGGGTTTTTTTTCTAGTACTAACTCATTAGTGTAACAAGTATTAGCTTTTTTTTTTTTTTCCCCTCTGCAATCTTCATATCTCTCCCTGAAAATTCCTTTCAGTAAGGGTAGTTTTTCCTGACTGGATTTAATGACCAGATCTGTGTTGGCTGTGTGTTCATATTTTAGTCAATACAGGGGTGAATATACTGTACCTCCACTAAAGGTTTAAATAGGACAGGTGAATGAGGGGATTCTAAATGCCTTGCTCCACTGTAGGCCTTTCAAAGTGAGTGAAATAAACAGAAATGTCCCTCAGCTACACGCTAAATTGATAAGCAGATAAAAAATTGTTGCTTACTTTTGGATTTGGGAAGAAGAGTTACTGGCTATTGTACATTAGTGCTCTAAATGAGTTAAAAGATAAATATATAAATAAATAAATTCATGTGTATTAAAAAATTATATATTTAAGCCTATTTTTGGGTGACAGCTTTGGCTTAAATGTATTCAACTGGTAAGTGGACAGCCTGATCTATTGCTTTAGAGATTAAAGTACTCTTACCAGATCCTTCACCTTGTTTGTACACTCTTGGGTGTGAAATCAGGCTCTTTCTGATCCCACAGGGATCAGATATGTCTTTCTGTATAGTGCCATAGCTTCAACAGGAGTCATATAGCTCAACTTTCAGATTGGTGGTTAGGTTAGAAGATGAAAGGTACAGGTTTGACACACTGACTTTGTGACTGCTGTAATTGCTGGGTTACTCTAATAAGGGCTTTCCTTTCAGCTGCTACTTTTTGCAACAGTATGATCTTAATAAACTTGATCCTGCCTGAATGGATCCTGAGCTGTTCTGAATCAGAACATCTGAATCAGATGAATAATTGCTTCCTGTTTTGTCATAACAGTATGACATGACCAAATACTTGCTCTCACCAGAAGCATAATTCTGTATCTATGATGAGGTCAGACAGTGAGAAACCACTGAGTTTAAATAATCAAAGGCATTGCTTTTATTGCGTCACTTTGCCCCATTTATATGCGTGACATGATTAAGTCCCACTGTAAGTCTCTAACATATTTGTATCTGATATTTTGCCATTTACCCAAGAAATGGGATATGTAACATAAATAGGACAGTGAAAGGTATGCCTGCAATTTAAAAGATAGATTTTCTGCAGGAGTTGGATATTTGTGATGTCTGAGACCGGAAACAAGTAAAAAACATTAAACCAAGAAAGGGCTCTTCTAATAGAATGAATGTTTCCATCTTTTTCATGTATCTTTTTGCTGGATGGGATTTTTAGCTACTACACAAACAGGCCAACAAAGCAAGACAGGAAGCATCTTTCAGCATTCTTGATTGGAAATACACGCTTTAATGATGCATATGTCCTGTACAAGTTCCTGAAAAGTGGTAACAAAGAGAGAAAATAAGAGAAGGTGGAAAACAGAGTCACCCCCGTGAGCCTTTCTGAGTTCAAGAAGCATTTGGACAATGCTGTCAGGCATGATGCAATTCTTAGGGGTATCCTGTGCAGGGCCAGGAGCTGGACTCGATGATCCTGGTGGGTCCTTTACAACTCAGCATATTCTATGATATCCACAAAATAAATATGTCTTTCTTTTCTTCTTCCTTTATTTTCCTTTTTTTTTTCCAGTTATACTTGGAAAGATTAAGTACAGGAGATTTTTTTTTTTTCTCTAGCCTCATGTTAAATAAGGAATTGTTATTATCTGTAGCTTACCAGGTATGAATTTGTTCTCTCTGGCGAGATTGTAATTATCATTGGAGGCTGAGGCTCGAAATAAAAATGTTGCAATGCTTTATTGTAACATCTGTTTTATTGCATCAAGTGAGTGTAAAAGTTCCCAGGAATAACATTAATTTTAGTATACTAGAAGGAAGGTGTTCAGTACGCCTATAAACACATTATTCCTTGGGGAATTGTATCATCTAAAGAAATTAATTAGAATCAATGGAGCATATACTTTAACTATAGATTTTCTATTGGAGGAGCACGTGGGACTCAAAAGGTATAAATAAACTATTTTTAATTACAGTTTACTTCAAGAGGAGAAGTGAATAACATTTCATTTTTCTCATTACTTATTTTACGTCTGTGCAGATGATTGGTGCTTCAAATCATAGTTTGTGATAGGAAAAATTTTTATTCTCTTGAACTTCTAAGAACAGTGGTTAAACAGAATTCTGTGGACTTTGGATGGTCGTTTATCTTTTTTCTCTCATCACAATCATAGTCCATGGGACCAGTGACAGAGTTGCTACCTGAATTTCAGAAAATAGTTGATGTATATAATAGAGCAAAGCAATTGACAATTTATGGGTTACCTACAAATGAAGAAGGAAAAAACCAATGAGAAGCATTAGTCACTGAAAATGTGTGAAGGAAAACTGTTAAAAATGTAAAAAAATGTAGCTAATTACAAATGCAGAAGCATCCCCTAGAATAACATAATATTACAACATTTTTTGTCTTTTCAAAGAGTTGTATTTCCTGGTAAGCAGACATTGTTCAGTGAACAATATCAGTTATATGTTTAGCATATTAGAGAATATTTGCTTTCAATCTTAGTATTTTTGGAAGCAAAACTTAGTAAGTCTGTCATATTTTATGACACAGCAAATAGAGATTTAGCAGTGTCAAGTCAAAAAACTATCCTCAGGAGCTGACAACTGACAGAAGTATTTACTTATTTATTTAATAAGCAGAAACATTTTCCTTGTTGGAATATCTCTCAGCAATGCTGGCTTTGAAAAAAGCAAACAAACAAGCCTACTTATGTAGAATGATTCTGGAAAATGGTGCAGGTCTGAAGAGGTGTAAATTGTAGGCAATTCTGTGTCTGGGCTTCTTGCTGTAAAACAGGTCTCCACCTTGATGGCTCCGGTAGTGTGTGAGTGCTGAGTCACCTGGGCCAACTCAGAGTACCCACAAAGTCCAGCAGGATCAAGATGCAATAGTGTACAGTTTCTAGCTGCTTTCTGCAAATATCCATCTAGAAGTCCTGCTGCTTCCCATTATTTGTTTAACAGCCTACTGTTTGTAGTACTTGCTTAGAAGAAGCAATAGTCACTCATCACTCCAACCTATTGCTCCCACGCGCCTGCCCTGATGGCGG
>NW_008236767.1:3514192-3538057 GCF_000691975.1 Corvus brachyrhynchos
AGAGGATCTGCTCCTATTATGCAAATAGCATCCAGACCTCTGAGACTGAAAAAAAGCTTTAAAGAAAAGATGCTCTCTGTGAGAGGAGTGACTTCTGGCTAAGTATTAATTATGAGTTTACATCCATCAATTTTAAATAATGTTCCTGTAGGTCATTGCACTTCACAGGGCCTTGAATTATTGCACCAGGATCTCTTCTTCAATCAGACAGATGGCACCCTCAGAGGATTTTTTTATGTAATCTTTCCTGTGGGTGAAGGAGCTTGCCTGTCCCTCTGTAGAACTCAGTGGATAAAGAGCCTTAATGCCTTACACTGTAATTTGAGCTTCATTCAGGACAGAACCTTAATTTTATGGGTTGTATCCCTCCATTTCACATGATAGTGGGCCATTTTGTCTTAAAAAAGAAATTGCATGAGTGGAAGAAAGCTCTGGCACTGCAAAATGAGTCTCACTTGGTACTTTTTGAAGATTGCACTTTTCTAATGAAACTGCAAAGTTCATGGAAATGCCGAGATGCTAGAGAAAAATCAACTACTGACACCACCCACTGTCAAAAAATAAGTGCAACATGAGTTCAGTAAATGTTATGAACACTACTAACTCCCTGCCACAGGCTATTGGCATATGACCAGCTACAGAATCCTCAGGAGAGCCTAGGTTCAATCTAAACACCAGGAAAATCAAAACCGGCTGTATTATAACAATCCCAAAACCCGTCTTGTTAAAAAATAAGTTATGAAGAGAAGCATGAAAATAATAGGATGTAGAACATACTGAATATCATGTTCTTCATCTAATCATCCCCTAAGGGTTTTTTTTAGCTTCTGAAAGAGGTATTTTAGCAGTAGTTCTGCTCTATCTTGCCTTGCTCTTTCAGAATGGGACTTCATTCTGGTTCTCTTTCTTGACACATTTGTATTTGAATACCACTGTTTGCAAACTGACATTTAAAGTAGTTCTGGAATAGCTTCATCTTTCCTTCTTTTTTAGTAATCCAGGAAGAATTTTATTTACTTTAAGAATGTGTAAGTATGCAAGTTATATATAATTACTTTAGTCCTTTATTAGCAGCTTTATTCTCCTCTCATCTGACTTCTCACCTCCCTTTCCCTTCCTCTTCAATCTCTGTAGGGTATCAGGGTCCTTCAAAAATCATAACATTTTCTACCCCCATTTAAATTTGGGAAGGGGTGATAGGATACATCTTTCATTGCTGCTTGTGACCAATGTCTTCAATCTCAAGGGTACTTTACCCGCAAGCAATCTGTAGTAAAAATTCCTTTACAGAGTGCATTTTAAGGCTGAAATCTCCAGTGAGAAACTTGATACACTGTCCCTCTGAAAATTAGGGTAGATAAAAAATGGAGACATTTAGAAAATCCTAGGCAGCTACAGATGGATTATGAAATCTGAACTACCATGTATGGTGTGTAATACTGTGTATGCTACCAAAGAAATAATGTGGAACTATAATAAAAAAAATGCTGAAGCTGTTTTGCTAAGAGCAGTAAGTCAGGACTCCTTTAAAACAGATTCCAGGACAGATATGGATGCTTTGAGATCGAAGACTCACAGAATAAGTTATATTGGATGAGTTTTTGTAGGTCGTCTGGTCAGAATCCTACTCAGAGAATGGCCTACATAAATCAGATTGCTCTGGATTTTCCCCCATCAGATTGTGACTGTCTTTAAGAATGGGGATTTCATAACATCTCTTACTAAGAGAAATAAATCAGTATTTTAAAAATACTAAAAGGCATCAGTGGTGCTTTGGTACATAATTTCTTTGCTACAAAACAGACATAGTGAGTAAATCTATTTCTTTAGATCTATCAAAGTATCTACTCTGGATTTCAACTGCAGGATATTTATTTGTTTTTATAAAAACAGCTTATTTTTCAGGCTTTTGTGATTGAAAGTTTGAATTCTGAAGGCAGTTGAAAGAGAAAAGCAGTGAGCCATCACATTATTCTGCTGTAGTGGAAGATCTCTGGGACCAGTTTGTTTAAATATAGGTTCTATCTATTCAACTATTATTTTTTCAAAGTAGTCTTCATTTCTTTTACATATATATTTGAAACACATTTTGCGTTAAAGGAAGATAAGTGGATAAGTGTTGTCTGATTTTTCTGATAAAAAAAGAATTCCTACCGTTATCTATATATGTTAAGTTTATGGGTTGATTTACAATTTCTTATTGCATGATATGATTTGAATTGAAGTATAAACGGAAGTTTTACTGCATTGTTCATTTTTTATAAATCAAGAAGAGTTATTATCATTTTCTATTTAGAAATTAAGCTTAATTAGACTTACTGCTTAATGACCTTGAAAACTTTGAAATTATTAGCTAAAAGATTATTTGCTATAGCTAATAAAATATAAAATTACCTTGGAAGTATTCTTTATTGATTTGATTAAAATTTTATACCACCTATTGGGTTATTTTTCCCGATAGTAACTGGCAATGGTAACACTGATTCTCCAAAGACATTGTGCAGATGCAGCAAAATTTCTCATCTGTAGGTTTCCATTTTCTGTAGGAGAGCTGTGTGGCCTTCAGTTTTTTCTGACTAATCCTCCACTAGAAAGACTTCTTTGTTATTTCCCTTCTCTCAGTGAGCTTTGCTTCTATACACTGATTGCTGGAGATACAATGACCAGGAAGTTAAAAAAGAAAATTCAACAACTAACTTTGCTTAAAAGAGACAGCTGTCCCCATTAACAGTCGTAAATACTGACTGCACCATACCCAACAGCACCATGTATCACTTTCCATCACGTTTCTGATTGCAGCAGCCATGAATCATTGAAGAATTCTATGATATTGTTAGTTTTTAATTGTCTCTAATAACTGCTTCATTATCTGCATTTTGGTTAAGGTGAAACTTGGATTCAGGTAATGGTTAATTTGTTGTAATAGTGGAGTCCTTCCCTTGGTGCTGTGAGTTGTTAGAAATTAACAACTTTCCTTGAACCTGCATAAATTGTTTTTCATTACAAAAAAAGTTCACCTATAAACCAGTTGACCTTTCCCAGACCTTCTTTCTAGCACCAAAGTTACGTCGCTGGTAAGGAAAAAAGTGCAACCCATGTCTGCTTCTTCAGTCACACTCTTTTTATTCAAAATATTTCATTAACTGAGCATGGATTATGAAACCTGAAAACCAGTGGATTCATGCAGAAAACCAATTGTTCTTCTGAAAATAAAATTTCACCTCTTGATGACTTTTTCTTCTTTTAGTTACATGCACTGAGTGCTTAAAAAATTTAATGTATTGCTGAAAAACAATGTAATGGTAGTCTAAAACTTTTCAATTATTTTTTGAGATTTTATTTACTTTTATTATTCTAGGACTTTATAAGTAGTAGTTGTTCTCTGAGATCCCTGGGAAAGTCTTAAAGACAGTTTCAGCTTGCAGAAGTCTTTTTACTTTGATAATCAGAGAGGACTGAAAATAGTTGTTCCTTAGTAGAAATAGTCAAAGAAATTTTGCAACCATTATTAGCTATTTTCATCATTTTACCATTTAAATTACTGAGAATGGAAATTAAAACAAGTATCCATAAATAACATTATTCTATTGAATATTGATGTTGGTTCCATATAATATTTAAATAAAATATTTTAAGTCTTACGAGGCTTTTGTATACTTACATATATATCTGAACTACTAATTTTCAGCTTTGTTCTCACAAAACTATAAAAATATTTCTAAGTCAGATCTTGTGAAGTCATTGATACCAAAAAAGGGGTTTCTCTCAGGTATGCTTATTTTGCTGTGCAAACAGCAACACCAGAGACTTTAAAGACAACTTTAAGTATACATTGATTGCAGGTTTATTCTGGCTTTGTGAGCACTTTGAAGTGTAAACAACTAATTCTATGGAAATGTAATTCTGATGTTATGCAAACTCAAGACATTTATTACTAAAATTCATTTCAAACAAACTATTACCCATCATCTGTATTTTCTGTATACTCAGTCATTTGGGGTTCTTCCATGTGTATTGTTACCATCTCCTTTGGACTGAGTTCAGTAAGGTCAGGGTGTGAGCAGGGCAGCTGCATGTGCAGTATGATCTCACAGAGAGAGCAAGGTAGCCTAAATCACCCTAGTCCTGTCTGAGTTCTGCTTACCAGTCATTTTCAGAGAAATGGGAAAAGAAAATCAAGAAAAAGTCTGCAACCAGTCATTGAAATCTAATTGAAAGGTACTCCTGGGACAAGTTAAAAATGTTATTAAATGTTTTTGTAAATATTTCACTTGCCCTGGTACTTAAGAAAGATAAATGTGTCAGTTGTTTGCTCAGTGGCACCATCAAAAGTGTTAAAGACACTGTCTGGTGACTTGTAATATTCTGATCTTTTTCTTCATTCAACATCTTTTGGTAGTCTACCCTGAGGTGAAAAAGATGAATGTGATGTGCTGCTCATCAAAAGGAAGAGGTCATGCCCTCCAGCTTGGTTATCTGAAATATTTTTGTTTGACTCATTTATATTTTAGGGTGTGAAAAATATATGCTGTGTACATTTAGAAGAGGAAAAAAAACCCCATTAATCAAAAGATAAGTCCTAAACCCAGTCGAGCTACTAGGCTTTAAAATAAATGATGTTTACTTTCTTGTCACCTGCGTGCTGAGCTTGCTGTATTGCGCTGTTCTCTATTTTAAACCCTCAAAACCCCCCAAGAAATTTCATCCTCGATTAAAATTTGCAACCTTCCTTGTGCCTGTTCCTAAATTCAGTAGGTGAAAAATGAGCAGGTAGGAATTCAAATATGACCATGTATCAAATATTTTTTTTTTTCCAGAAAAAAATCAGAACCCTAGTGGTTGCAGTTACCCAACAGTAGAAGGAGGGGGGAATGATGACAGTGTGATATACAGTAATTTTTTCAGTCAGGAAATATGTGAGACCTGCTAATTTTCAAAGTGTTTGCTGAGAGCTGCTCTGTTGAGAGTATCAGAGAAGATGTGAAACCTCTCAGGTCAGCTGTAAAATGCCTCTGATATCAGCAGGACTGAGTCTCCTGGCAATCAAAAGAACCTGCTCAGGGATATGCTAAATTGCTCTGAAGGTGAGTTATGTGGCAGGTAAATATGAGAAGTCTAAAAGAAGGAGAAGGCTCAGTCAAGTGAAGAAGGCAGATTACTTTATATAAGACAAGATTTTTTTTCATCAATCTAGCTACCATACCTATTTAGCAGGAACATGGTTAATGCTGTGTAAAATGCACATATCCCTTGTGCATTTCAGAGAGTTTGCTACATGCTGGCTAGCTACTCTAGTTCATTTTTTATTATTTTTTAATTACCCAGTCAATATCATGGAAGACAGGACTTGCGTGAGCTATTTGTGTACTGATTCCTACTCATAATTTCGCACATACTCCTGAAATTAATATAGATTGGTATCTAATAGTGCAGCTTGCATCCAAATCCATCTTTGTAATAACAGCTGCATAAGGTCTTTCTTGGGAAAAGTCTGTGCTTTCTAAATGCTAATAACCTCTGTTATAATGAACAAATTCAAATTGTAATGAATTTTAAATGCACATAATTGTGCATTGATTTGAATAATTTAAGAGATACAAAAAATCCCAACTTCTGATGTTGACATTTTGACAAAAGCACACAGTTGCCCAATTAAAGTTCAAATTGACTTTGTCATTAGAAGAATTTATTTCAATAAACAGCTACTTAGAAGTCTTAAATAAGTAAAATGAGTGCTTTGAAATAAGCTGTGACTATTAACATATAGCACTGGATGAAAAACCAAATGGGTGCAACAAAATGTTTCTCTGGATTAGTAGATTATAACAAGAAGAAGAAAACTGGAAAAGCCACACATAGTTCTTCACCTGTTCGGAAAACTATCCTGTATCTACATGTAGCCGTCATTTTTCAAACCTGTGGAGGGAGGGAATGCATGAGGCAGTCAATATAATCCTGATTTCTAGCAGGATTTTGTAGATCTCATTGGGAATGTGCTAAGTTTTCTCATGGGATGCTGTTGGATGTAACATAAACTGTCATGCAGGTTTTCAAATGGCTCTCTTAGTTTTGGACAGATCTCTACAGAGGTCCAGCCAGGTTTTGTTACCCTAAACATGTCTTCATTCTGATTATGGTGTTGTTTGCTAAGAAAGCAAATAGACTGTTTTCAGTCTTTGATACCAGTTTTCAGTTATCTGGATTGTAAGCAAAATATCATCTTAATCATCTTCCATAATTAAGAAGAATTTTCTGCTTTCTCTGACACGATTTACTTTAAGACCTGATAATATTTCCTCAGTTTTCATGTGGTCATTTCAGAAATAGAACAAGACAAAGCCAAATGGAAAACCTCTACGCAGCCTTGCTCTGGTAGCAAGATGACAGTGTGAGTTCTTAACCAGGAGGAAATTAAGCTGTGAGATAAAATAAATGTGCAATCTTAGATTGAATCATCTATTTACTAATAGTTAGATGGTTCTAAATGTGAAGGTGATCTTTGTCAGTGATAGCTCTAAAGTTTTAGTGGACTTTTTTTTTTTAATGAAGAAGATAGATAATTCAGAGGAATTAAAAAAAAAATGGAAAGAATAGCAGGCTTTTAACAAATGTGAAAAATAGGATAGGAGACATTTTGACTGCATGTATAGGAGGGCAAAGTTTTTCTAGCATCCATTCAAAGTTTTATGTGATTAGTTCGTTTGTTGACTTTGAAAAATTTTTTTTACTCAGCATAAAAATCCTAAGACTCTTAGAAGCAGAATTGGTTTTGCCAATGACTACATTATGACCACCATTTTTCTTCCATTTTTTCACATATTTCCAGTGTGGCTTTTATTGTTTTTCTGCTAACAATTGACTACAGTGAATTTTTAGACTATACAGAAAATGATTTTTAAAAGTACAGAGAAAATTATATTAAAACCAGCGTAGACAGCATTATCTGAGTTTCTCATCCCTCATTACTTTCCCTCTGTGTTGTCTGACACGTTTATTTTTCTTCTGACTCCAGTTCATTCTGTTGCCCTACAGGACAGTTTCACATAATGTGAGTATGAGTATCAGACTTGGGAGCTAAAAAACTGTCAGTGCATCTGTTCTGATCTTTGAATTGCCTCACTTTTATAATGTCACATACATATTACCTTTCATTTTGGGGAAATTTTCTTGTATTTTTATCTTACTATTCTTCCTAAAATATAATGAAATCTGTGTAAAAACTCTGGAAAAGTCTCTCTGATAGTCAAGGCTATTTAAGTAATTTTTAGCAATGTATTGGACTGATATAAAATGTGGCAATTTATCTTGCTTGATTAGGATGTCCATGTGATTTAAGAACATATTAAATTACAAGATTATGGATTTTTGACTGAAGAAATTGTCCTGTTTCATTTATCATTTCAATATAGATTTTTTTAAACTGTCCATGATTTAACTCATAAACCATAATGACTTATTGAATCTTTGTTACTGAACCAGCAGCCACTAAATTAACTAATTTGTGTCACCATCTGATTTTGAAGAATGAGCTGCTTAATGTAAGTCAGAAACCAGGACTGCAAAATTTATCTTTCATGTGAATTGTAAATAAAATCTGCTTTCACTACCCCTGCCACCTTTGTTGATAACAATCAACAGCTTTATAGGGACTCAAAAAAACTTGATAAGTTTAAAAAACTAATCAGATTTTTGACTATATAACGGAGCATGCTATGAACTGTCTATTTGTGATTAACATTTATTTCCATTCATCATCTATCTGTGCTTTTAAGCATTTATTTTCAGAAATAAAATTTCTGGAACTCCATAATGAAATTCCATATATGCCAAACCCACATGTGCAGATAAACTAAAATATGGTCCAAAAATCTCAAGTCATATATTCATCTAGTATTTCAGTTTTTATATATATATATATACATGAACTATTAATTTGGAAAGTCACAGTCCCTTTCCAATAAATAATTTTCTTTAAGTTTTTAATAGTCAAAGCTTTTTTAGAAGTCCGAGTGTTTCCCAGGAACATAAATGTTTCAAAATGTCATCAATTTTGTCTCAGAAGTGAAGATTTTTGACAGTTTCTCACATTCATCATATAAAAAATCACAATGTTTTATTTAATTCCACACATTTGGTATGTTTAGATAAACTGAGACCACATTAGGAACATAAAAGTTACCATAGTTCTCAGAGTTATCTATTAAAATAGTTAGCAAGTATTTGTTCAGTTTTGCCTTGTTTTCCAGAATATAGCCCACGCTATTTTAATCCACACCTGTGGATATGCACATGCACTCAAACATATTTGTAAATGTTCCTAATAATAATCATACAGCCTTTTTCTAACAGTTCCTCTCTATGTTGAATAGTAGGTATTGAGTCTGAAGGAGAAATGCATTTCTGTTAATAAAACTTTTGGTACAGCAGGTTGTCTGGAAAATCAATGTAATTTTTTCCTCATGATCTACAGAGAAAAGGGAGAAATATCTAAGGGAGCAATTGCCTTAAATTTCATGGCTACTTTAGTATTGAGTCAATCAAATGTGAAATATCAATACATCTGCACAGCATGAGTGACTGTATCCTGTTATTGTAATGAATACTAGATGTAGAAATATGAAAGAGAAAAACACTAAGAAGGGATTACATACAGTGTTACAGTGATATTAAAATCATCAGGCAAGATGATATCTTACTGTGTGTCCAATTTTAATGAAACAAAGAGGAAACCAAATGAATTTAACTGAATTAATTTTGAAGCATAGATGTCTCAATTCCTAGAAATCAGAGATCATGCATTCTCTTTCAGTTACAGACAGAAAAATGTGCCAAAGTTCTGCACACAACAGTACAGTTTACACTAATTTACCTGTCCTGTGCAACCTGCCTCAGTCACTGAGGTCTAGAAATTCCAACCAAGTCAGAGGGATGGGGATCTTATTTATGGATAACATATGAAACAACAGAATGAGAGAAATTTGAATAAACACTGAATTGAAATAATTTAAAATTTCTCTACTGTACCGGTCAGTTGTTTGGGGTTTTTTTTGCCTTCTGGATAGTTCTTCATTCTGGAACAAATGATATTTCAGAGGGCATGGCTTTTTAGTTATTGCATAACAATACAGTGTTTAGCACTCTTTTTGATGCTTGAATGTTGTGGTACAGATCTGTCCTCCTTTTGACTTTTATAAACTTACTTAGTCACCAAACGAGCAGATACTTCAACACATGTTCTTCATTGAACCTGAGACTATGTGACAGTTTTAGTGTTTGCTATTGACAAAATAATTAAGTATTGAGGTGTCACTGTAGTATGAGAGAAATGGACCTTCTCCCTGTCTCTGGCTGTAGACCATAAAATATCCCATAAACTGTGACAGAGAGTAGTAGTGTTGATTTCACACAAGGGGATTTTGAAAAAGCCAATAATTTCCAGTGTGTTATGATAAAAAACACAACCTGTCCCCTGCCCCCCAAAAGAGAGAGAAAAACAGTAGACCCACTATTTATTTTAATGCATATTCCATGAAGAAATGTTGCTGAAAATTCTCTGCCACAAAGTAAAGAAATAAACTAGTATCAATTTCTTTTTAAAAAGTACATAACATACAGAATCTGAAAGGATAAAACATGCAGTGAAAACATTCATTTTAGGGACTTTCATACCATTAGTACACTTACTAACTTATAGAATCTATATGATTGTTGTTCTTTTACCTAAACTGTTTTCCTTACAGTATTGTTACTGACATATAGAGAATGTCCCACACTTTCTTTGTTAGTGTAGAAATGAGTTTCACAGAAATATTTAAAAATAGATCTATCCCATTAGCAGCACTGTATGAAATATGGGTTGAACTGTTTTCCATAGCAGTAGTGTACCAGTGCACAGTGGAAATTGTATTTTATTACTAATGGCATGGTTATAAATCAAATGTTCCATGATGTGTCTGCTCCCTGTTCAGTGGTTCTCCAGAAGCTGGCATAGTGGTAACTCATGTTTTTCTGCTCTCTAAGGAATTGATAATAAATAACTCAAACTTAATAGGATAGGTAGGAAATTGCAACCTAAAGTGAGTTGGAATAAGTTCTAGTTCAAACATCTGTGTCAGAAGATCTGCAGGTAGTTGTAAGGGTCTGCAGCATTCTGGTTACTTCTTAGCTGTAGAGGAAGGCTGTTCAAAATAGTGACTGAAAACAGTCTGCTAATCTGCTATTTCTAAGCAAAAAGGTTCAAAACTCCTACTCAGAGATTTTCAGAGGGAAGAATAAAACCCGAACCAGTATTAACATTAATTAGAAATAAAATTTGTAGGATCATATTGTTTAATGCATAACCGTGAGCTTGAATGTGGAGAATTGTATCTATATTTCTCTTGACTTAGTATTCCTGACTAGTGGTTCCTTACACTTCACTTGCATTAAATTTCACTATTTCACTGACATGATCTGTCAGCAAATATGTGGAATACACCTTTAACATCCCTGGAGTATGTGGTTTAGGTTTTTTGTTCTTGCTAATACAATAAGTATTTGTTCTCATGTTTTTGGGTTGTCCTAACAGGGATCCTTTATAAAAACTGCCAATGTACCATATTGTGTCTGGGGTTCAAGGTTTGCAGCTATGTTAAATTTCACAGACATCAGTTTATACACATGAAATGCTTGCAACACAAGATAATCTCTGAGAAATTGTCAACACTATTGATTTTATTGTCAGATAGTCTACATGGGCTGGACGGAAGAACGAGAACAAGACTCCCTTCAGGACCGAATGTACACACCAAAGTTTCTAGCACTGAGGGGATCTTCCCTGTATAAATTTATAGCACCTCCAGTAAGTATATTTCTCATGCTTAGTGGGAGTAAGTGTTATTAAATAAAATAGCGTCATGTAATGTGTACAAGGCTTTCACGATGAGATATCACTCATTGGGCTAACAGAATTGCAACTAACAGCATTGAAAAGTTCCAGGATATGTGGTATAGAAGTGATAGAAAACAGCTGTTCATCAGATTATTGGGTGTCTAACAAGAATTTCTTTTCCCCCACTTAACTGAACACTTAGAAAAATGAAAGAGAAATCTGCTCCTGTTAAAAGGGAGCTTTTAATTTTCCTTTGGCAGACAGAACCAGACCAAAGCAAGATGGTTAGATTTAAACTGAACACTCATTCTAGTGAAACTGCTGAGATTTGGGGAAATATCAAAGCTTTTTACATGCTGTGGAGATGGCAATATGTCTGTATTTAGATTTCATCCTGAATGTAAGTGTTTGCTGCTTGAGACCACAACAAGGAAGGTAGGGAATCAAATGAAATTAAGATAAATATATTAGTTGGAATCTCACTGGGAACACTGGGCAAAATTTTAGCTCTTGTCTTATACTCAGCAATTTACTTTCACATTCTTATGGTACATCTATGCTGTTGTAAAGATCCTCTAGCTAACTTTTAAACCCGTTGCTAAGGAGACAGTAGCACTCCCATGCCTGGAGCAGGAAGAGTCATGTGGATTAATTTTTACTCTTTATTGGGTGACCTTTCTGACTGCTGCTAAACCCTGTGTTTGTCAGATCCAGGCTGTAGCTCCTTCCTGCCTGAAACAGAATCACAGAATAGTCTGGTTTGAAAGCGGACTTTAAAGGTCATCTATTCCAACCTCTCTACAGTAAGCGAGGACACCTTCAGCTGGAGCAGGTTGCTCAGAGCCCATCTAACCTAGTCCTGAACGTTTTCAGAGATGGGGCATCAACCACCTCTTGGGGCAACCTCTTCCTGAGGTAGTTCAAAGCCATCTTCAAATCTTTGTTCATCAGTAGCTATTGGTGTTCGTTTAGCTAAAGGTTTAAAAACATGTGGAAGGCATGAGGAATGGAAGTAAGCATGAACTGAAAACTTCATGCGTTCAGTGTTTGTACACTAGTTCACTGGTGTGGGAGTTTGGTGCTCTCTCAGGTCTGTTAATGGGAGTTTGGCTTATTTTGGTGGATATTTTTCAGGATCAGATCAAAATGTCAGATTATGCTAACATGACACAATTCAAAACCAGATCTCCTGCCTTTGCGCGACCTACTCAAGCATTTGCTGCCTGTCAAGAAAAACCAACTCCATTCTAGATACTAGACAGAAGCAGAATCAAGGTTGAGAAATCCTTTTCAAAACAAAAGAGGAAGAGTATTCTTTTGTAAGAACTATGGTAGAGACCACAAGCCTCTTTACTGAAGAATCATTTCTAGGAATAATATGATTGTAGGGGGTAAATATCTGATGGGGGGTGATTAATGGGTGTGGAAGGAACATGTTCATATGAAGGATCTGAGCCATGGTGATGTGAATAAGGAAAATTTTGGTAAGCTGCTATTGTATAAGATAAGAAGTCCATCCTTGCGTTTCTATAGGTCTTGTTTCAGCTCAGCTGCAAACACAACATGATTTTGTATTGCCGGATTCTGGTTCCTAGTCTAAAATAGAAAATCTGTTCAAATGCAGGGAAAAATATTTTCTCTCCGTGGAGTAGGAGGGAAGCAGAATGATAAACATGCTTTTTTTAGGGCGGGGGAAGATTTCCTATAGAGCTACCTTAAAGATGTAGAATCATAGAATGTTCGGGTTAGAAGGAACCCTAAAGATCATCCAGTTTCAGCTCTAACATGTAATGTATATAATAATTGCACACTTCTAAAATCCTATTTTCTATATGCAAACTTTTACACATACAGTTATGTTTGCTATTCTGCAGGTTTGTATCTTGCAGGAATTACAAAATATTATGAACAAAGTCTCAATGACACAGTTTCAGAGCTTCTTTTTAGGAGATGCATAAAGTGTAGTTAAAGTAAAAACTGTTTTATAATTATATGTGCAGTGTAAACTACTTGGAAAAAATTGTTTTCTGGAAAGAGATGTCCTGCAAACTTTTTTAAACAGAAAATCAGATGAAAGTATTTCCCCAGTCTCTGCCAAAGTCTAACACATTAGGGAACCATGTGTTTAAACAGTGTCTATCAGCAGCCTCCCCCGGCCTCCTTTTAAATCTTTTTGATCAATAGTACTTCTACTTCCCATGTTCACATAAAGGAGCAATCCTAGTGTTTCATATTTGTACTAGGAAAGCTTTAAAGAAAATTAGTTCTTTACTATTATTTTTTCTGTTATTTCCTGTTACATTTCCACCTTTAGAAGTATTAATTGTGTCAAGTCTGGTTGGTTTCAATTCCTTCCAGTTTATACTTGGAAATTTACTTCAGAAAGAGCCACTAACACCCTTTCTTTTGCTACTCAATATTTTAAATTAAAATATTAAAATGAATGGTGCAGCAATTTCTATGGGTGTCATAATTCTACAATTATTTTTGCTTTGCACTTATATTTATACAGAAAGAGGTTTGGTTTGACTTGAAAAGAAGTCCCTTTACAGGTACAGACAAAAGGAAATGAGGGGAGAAGGGGGAGCTTTTATGCTTTCCCCCAAAGTATAGAGCCTATAGTAAATTTTTAAACATAGCTCCAAATGACTTTGTGCTTCAGGAGCAATAGTTACTACTTTTCCTCATGGCACAATATGACTTCATCTGGTGTGACTGGTGTTGTGGGCTCAGTGGGGCTGTAGCAAGACTCCTCTCCCCATTTTTCTGTTCATGGTGAGAAATTTATCTTTTTGTCCATAGGAGAAAGAGTAGCTTTGTGGTTTAGTACCCACAGTTCAATAAGATAGTGAGGACTGCATTTGACAATGACTGCAAATAAAGGAAATTCTAATAGAAGAAGAACTAGAATACTGTATTTTTGAACTTTTCATTCCTCCCTGTGATTTCCTTAAAGGACTTTACATTACAGTAATGTATATAACTAAAAATTAGTTAGGGATAGAATTTTCTCATACAACATCAAAATAATTTTGATCTATTAATGATTATTTTCTATTTAGATAAGAGACAAATTGGTCTCATCTAATATTTTCTTCCTTGGGCTGTGGACCCTATTTTATTATACATGTTTCAAATAAGTTTATCTTGAATCTTGTAGAAGCAGTAACATATGTTTTCACCAACCTTTTCATTGTGCCTAACAAATTTTATGATACAGTTTTCTTCCTTTGGATATGGGCTACTGTCCAAAGTGTTTTACCATTAAGATGATTAGTCTTTCATTTATAATCTCAATTTCATTCTATTTTGTGCCTTCTTCTGTATTTTGAGACTGTGAATATTCACCTGTTTTCTTCTTGCAGTTTCCTAGGAAATTTTATAAACTGTTCTGATATTGCCTTAACTCTTCCCTTACTGAATATACTCACCTATCCCTTTCTTTGTAAAGCCTTAACACCTACCCTTGCATGATTTAATTTAATTCTTTTATCTATGTATTTCTTTGTGTAAAACAGTTGCCTAAAATGAATACAGTTAAAAACAATTGTGAAATCCCAGAACAAAGAGGAAAAAAACCAGACTATTCTTCAAATCTTAGTTTGTTAGAATTCAGGAGCAGATTAATCTTGTTAAAAAAAAAGAAAATGTGTATCTGCCTGTGTTGTTTCATGCTTTTTCTTCCCCCTGGATTTCAAGGCGTGTAGGGTAAGTGTCTGGGAGATTGCAAGGTTGGAGACTGGTTTTATGGATTTGCAAACGCTGTAGGTGGCTGGGAGCAGATACTGGCATGCAGTTACAGGGAGGAAAGTGGTGTGAAACATACTTTCTAATAGACAGGGCTCTTGCTCTGTGAGATGAATTCAAGGGCTGTATCCTCACAGGATCTCACTGCAACCCCTGCCAGTTCCCAGGGGAAGCATCATCGTTTTTCATAGAGCAGGCTGCATGCAAAGGAACGGCATTGTAAGGACAGGGAGGACGTCTCCTAAGCATTTCCTGGATGCAACAGTCTGGTCCCTGCTAGTTGTTGCTTTGAGGCAGTGCTTGGTCTGTCTGAATATATTTTACTCCATTTAAATACTTTAGGGATGTTTTTTTTGTTAATAAAATTAATTCTTGAAATAAACAAAAATAATTTCATTTCTTTTTCTGTTTATTTTTGTGTTTTGTTTGTTTTTTAAAGGTCACAACCTGGGATTGGACACGAGCTGAGAAAACATTTTCAGTTTATGAGATAATGTGCAAAATTCTCAAGGTATGATAAAAAAGTATAAGAAAAATTGCCACTTTGACAGACAAGAGTATAACACTAACCACCTTGAAGAAAGACATCTATTTTTTTCCCTTTAAAGTCAAATATCAGAAGTTCTGGTGTCAGTAGATTCAGAATCAAACTAGAAGGCATGGCAAAATTGGAAATAAACTGATTTTGACTAGAAAACTACCTTATTTCTCCATGATGCTGTATGGGCTTTATAGCTTCACTTTAATGTCACATTTAACAGTGTAACATTTATTTTTCTAACTGAGGACCTAAAGAAACAGTGATAATTGTGGTTGTTTTCAAATCTGTTGATGGAACTAATAGCAGCTGCAGTGTAAGATTTCACTAGGACTGACAGCAGAGTCTATAAAATATGCCATACCATTCTGAAAACTTTTGTCTTATCTTTTCCAACTGATTACATTTACCTGAAGTGTAATAAATGGTAAGAGATAATGATATATGTTTAGAAAGTTAAAATTATGAGTAACAAATTGAATAAGACCATTATTGTATGTTGTTTTTAATTTTTAATTCTGAATTCAATCAGAATTATTTTATCTGGTCTTTTCTCTGTTTTAAAAACAGTGAAAAACAGAGGCTCAAAATTTCTCAAATGATAAGGAAAAGAGATGCCTCCTCCTGTTCATATAAAGTACTTTCTGGTTTATGTTGGTTTGGGGGTTTTTTGGGTCCGAATTACATAAAAGGTAATTTTAACATTTCTGGAGTTTTATCTAGGCAGAAGCAGAGTAGTATCAACAAGAAGTATGAAAATACCATATTTTTTAAAAGTGTTTCCCACTGAGAAGACCTTTTACTGACATAAATGGTACATTTCCTAGGTTTTGTACATCACAGAGGTGCACTATATTTTCCTTAGGGAGGCAGATGGCTCAATAAAATTCAGAAACTTATATCTGAGACTTCAAAAAAAAAAAAAAGAAAAAACAAAAAAACAAACCTAAAATACAACAGATAGAAAAATTCCTTTTTGCTAGCAATCTGAACAGAAGACTGAAAAGTTTTCCTTTACCTCTGTGTTGGCTGTGAGGTCTGGAGTCTTCATCAAGGAGTAGCACATCCCAAATGCAAAACATCCCATCACTTTGGTATGTCCTTCAATTCCTGAGTGTGCGCAAATATTGCCTCCTTAGAAGTGGTCACGTAGGGAGAGGAATAACAGAAGTTGTTCACTCTTTGAAGGCAGCGCACTGGGGGTGCATGTGAACAGTGCTCCAAGAACATCATCATGCTTTGAGAGAGTTGAAAAATCCCACTTCTTACATGCACATTTTTTTCCCACCCCTCAGGTAATCTTTGATTGCTCCAGGCCTTGGGTATCAAGGTAGCTCTTTGTCAGAGAACTAAGTGTGTTGGAGCCAGGATGACTCCTCCTTATGACTTATCCAAAGATTTCTTTATACTCTTTGAACAGAAATTTACAGAATGTGTGCCATATAATTTTCTGTAATTTAAAGTTAGTTCTTCTTTTCTTCTAGCCGTTTGCCTTTGTTAATGCTCTTTTTAATTCACTTGCAATTTTGGCCATTTTTCTTTTTCCTCCTTGTTCTGTGTCTCCTATTCTTGTATACCAATACATTGATTTTTTTTTTTTTTTTTCCATTTCTGAGCCATGTAGCAGAAGTTATTGCATCCAAGGAGACTGTCCATGAAGCAGTAAAACCTAAACCAGTACGTTCCTGGCACTGTTGTGTGGAAGCACAGAAAAGACTACAAATGTGCTGGGTTTTTTCTTATCATCCAGCCCTCCAAAATGTCTGGAAAGAGGTGTAGATCTTCCAGCCTCTTGTCTCTATTAACAGAGAGGCAATTCCAGTATAAGTAATATAGGAATATCATTTATGTGTTTCTTTATTGCTTTATTAATACTTAGTTATTCATTTATTGTCTGTAAATATGGTCAGGCTTATAAAATGCTGAAATGTTTCAAACAGGTTCTTTAGATGACAAAAACCTGTAAATACTAAAAACTGGAAGTGGAAAAATCATTGCAATGAAATTGCAACTTCTGACATTGGAGCATTAATCTTCACCATATTCTAGTTTTCTACAGCAGGTGCTACAGGGCTTAACTATGGTTTCACTAAATATAAGAGCAAATAAAATGAGAAAAACAGCTTCCCATTACACTACTACATTGAACATCTGTAGAAATTCAAGGTTTTGTTCAGCCTTTATTCCAGCATCATAAAAGTCTCCATTTTAGTAATGAGTGGTTTTTAGATACCTTTGAACAAGCTCCATGGATATTACTGAACCAGAGGCCATGTAAAAAAAAGTTACTCTAGTGTTTTGTGATCACCTTCAAAATTCTTCCTTTCTATAGTACCTCACATGCTACTTTTGATATAAATCTCTTTGCCTTGGAGAATGACAAAGCTTTTCTGGCTAATATTCACTTTAAGTAGGACTTGCAAGTAGGCTGTGCTAACCTTTGTATGGGTTAGCTCAGGACTGAGCAGTGCTTTAGAATTAAGTGTTATTGCATCATTTACTAAGCAAAGTGTATCTGCATTACATGGCTTGCTTGTAATTGAACGAGATATTTCAGAAAAAATTTAGACTTCCATTTATTAGGATGCAACTGTCACCCAAGGCAGCTGGTATTTTCTCCTGTGTATACTGGCAATTTCAATAACTGTCCCTCAAACCACAAGGACAGGACTTTGCTTAATCTGTCTGTAAGTATTTTTTCTCCATTTTCCACTCCTTAATTTTGACTAAAATTCTGATGAACTTCACAAGACCAGTCTTGACTAGAGAGACTTACTAGCGTAAGTTTGTCTCTTTAAATAGAATTGTAATTTTCCTCAGTTTGAGAGTTCCTCTAAGTTTCTCTTCATAACAGAAGCACTACAGTGGAGAATATGAACTGCCAGATCTTACTGAATGCAAATTGATATTTTAGTATTTCAGTATAAGAGAATAATTCCACTTCTGGTAACAGTAAAAATACTAAACCACTAAATCAATATTAATGTTCATGCAGCAAAGGACTTCACTGATTTAATCTTCAGGAAGAGTATATAGTCCAAAGACATTAAATAAAACCCACTTGGCTGCCACCACAACCAATGTTTTCTTCATATTTACTTGCATGGGTTTAGTGTTCTTTTTCCTCCAGTATCTATCCCAAAGATTCTGACTCCTTTCATAAACAATATAGAAAACTGGGATGCCATTTCCAATTTTTACAGTTCCCTTAGTCTCAAGCAGCTAAAAGGCAGGATGTTCTGCACCTTAATCAGAGATGTCAGAGATTATTATATGATTTATAGCTAGTGGATTCATATTTATAGTACTCATCAAATAAATCACTATTTTGTTGTAACAGTATATTTTTTAATTTTATTTTCCCCACCAGATTACAAAGAAAGGAAAGAAGAAGCAAGGCAATAAGTCACTATTCTTAACTTGATTAGGACCTGCAAAATAACCAGGAAGACCCTTAAAATTTGAAGCATAAAAGTACACTTTAAAAAGCAGTCTTTTGACTGTGTAAAAAGACAGTTTTATTGAAAGAAATTCAGCAAAAGTGCATTGATCTTCTACTTCAGTATTTACAATTTTATATAGTAAGAAAGTATAAAAGAAAAAAACCCAAACTGTCATAACCACTTTCATACACTACCATACCAGTAAACTATTATAAAAAAAGGTTCTGTATAAAGTTTACAAAATACCAAATCAAAATACATATCTCATAAATATGAAGCTATTTATTGTTAATATTTTGGGGATTAAATAATTTTTGACATGAAACCTAGGTAAAGTAGGCTGAGTACAAAAATCACATTTTAATTAAATTGGTTTAAATCATTCATTGTGAAATAACAACAAAGAGCAGTGGGCTATGTTTGATGTAAAAGGAGCATTTATGGAAGTGCAAATAACTTAGGACCTGGGGAGGTAAATGCTTAAATTGATCAGCATATGAAATAATTTATTAAAAATTCAATAGGTCTGTTGATTAAGGGGTGGAAGCAGAGAGAAAATAAGGCACTGAAGAACTCTTTAACCCTAAAAAGAAACAGGTAAAAAGAAAGTGAATAGAAATCAAAGTCAGGCAAGTTAAAATGGGGAAGAAGGCAGGAACTGTAAAGGCTGTGCTGATTAGTCAGTGAAAGGTACCAGTAAGAAGTTGATAGCATTGGAACCACTCTTATTTTTTAATCATGAGTTTATTCAGACTGATGCAAATGGTGACACTAGCACGTAGATGAAAATCTGCAATCCTTGTTAAGAAATTTGTCAGGCAAGAAAATCTAATGGTACCACTTTTGACGTTAAAGTGTGTCTATGAGTTATTTTCAATAGAACCACTGGTAGGATTTGCTATCAATAAATATTCCTAATTTATTCTGCAAGAAGCTTGTTTCACCTTATGCTTTATTTTGAGGAGTAAAGCCCCATTAACAGCCAACTAATTTTAATGTTGCAATTGAACAAATATTCAATACTCCAGAAAAGCAGGTATTTCTATCACTAACTTCAGATAGGCACGTGGCCTTATCCTGTTCAGTATTTTGAAGCTGATTTAACTGTATATGTTTTTTTTGGTACTTCTTGTATTTTTGATGCACAGTTTTAACGTGTTTTGAGAGTGTGTGTGCATGTGTATGCATGTGTAATTGTGTGTAATTTAACAAGATTTAAGTACCTTAGATAAATTGGTAAATAAATATTTAAACAATGTTTCCATATAGGAGGTAGAAAAAAGTTTGTTTCATTTTTCAGGCAAATTAGGAACAACAGCATAAAAGATTGCACTTCTCTATCCTTTTTGCTTGAGTTATGTTCTAGAGCTCATCCAAGCATCTCCTTTTAATGGTGAGAAAATGCTTTCTATAGTTGTGTCACCTGCCTCCTATCTTCAGTGCCATGCAAAAATATTTAGAGATTCACAGTTAGAGCATGCTTTATTCAGCATAAAAGAGGAAACATATTCAAGTGTCAGATCAGCTCTGAACTGAAATGTGAGGATAACTGTGTAAGGCAGGCTATGCTGGCAACATGTCAGGATAGTGAATCATTGATGTTTACAGTTAGTACCATTCACATCAGTGCAGCTATAATTTTCTTGCTATATTAATCAGGACCAACTTGGTGTCTCAGAAGACTTGTGATTCCTTCCTTATTTTAGCTGTTAGTATGTGTAAAATCCTCAAATGTAGTTATGTTAATTTTTCCCACTTAAATTGCCTGTAATTATGCTGTCCATTTCCAGTAAGTCAAGTATGGGAAAAGGATGATATAAAAAGGATGTGAAACTACTGGCAATGTTAATGCATTCAGATAAATTTTAAAAATAATGTCAATAGACACATAAACATATAAAGTGCAGGTAGAGAACATATGTTGAGGTCTATCATTCATATAGTTTGCTCAATGGTGAGACTTGCATCTTGATGTGATTCCACTAAAATACTTTGCACGTACTCTAAATGCTTAAGAGGCAGAAGTAATGAATCCCTTTTATGAATAGGTTAATGCTACATCCAAGGAATATTAGATTTTCAGCCAGGGTTTAGCCAGGAGCCAGTTCTTGGCAAGAATGCTAAACTGTTGAGTATTTCAGTTGAAAACAATTGAAGTAATTTTCAGTCTTCGGTTTGCCTTCTGTCCTACATTTAAGAGTATCTAATGTTTCCACAGAAAAGAGGGTCTGTTTCCCCTCTAAATAGAATTATAGTTGTCTTCTAAGATAAGAAAAATAGTAAGAGTCATAAATATCTCTATGTCCACTGGCATCAAGACCAGCACTAAACTGGCTTCAGTTAGGCTATAAGGAAAAACTTCTTTACTGAAATAGAGCTCCTGACAAGGCCACTGAATTTCCACCCCTGGATCCTTTTGAGTGTAAGCTGGTGTGTAGCTGCTCCTACCATGCATAGAGACAGGCAGTAGATGGCTGCACCTCTGGCCAGATCATAAATGTTTTCTGTGATTCTGTATGTTATTTCTGTTTGTTTCTCCTCAACATGTACATAGTTATATGAGCCCTAATCCGTGCTAATCTGGATAAATTTAATGGGGCCTGTGTTTTAAAGGTGTTGGTGTTGCTGTAACTCTGCAGCACCATGTAAGTCTTTTCTGACAGCAAAGAGGCAGCGTTATTACATGCATGACAAGTACCACTGTATAAAGGCTTGTTCATTTTTGGTTTGTTTCAAAAAGGAAGGACAAGCAGTATTTGAAATGTAAACTTATTAAATAAGGCTTTTCATGTTCCCTGTTAACTTTAGAAAGGTTTCTCATTTTTTCTTAACTCCCCTCCCCCCTCCTTGTTCTGACATTTTTTATGTAATATTAATATAAACTGTCACCTTTTGGGTGAAAAATAAATCAGTTGTGTTGGGCTGGGGCTGCCAATCTTGGAGTCTGATCCTTCTTCCTCGAAAAAATAACAAGATAAACACACAGAGGAAAAGAAAAAGAATAACAAATACAGAAAATAAATTTTTAAATGACTTCTGCAACCTCTCTGTTGCAGAAATTGCTTTTTGTTGCCTGTCTAGTTATGAGACTGACAGTGCTGTTGCAACATCCTTGAAAAACAAAGCCAAATTAGGTTTTAACATAAGGCAGAAGGAATTTTGTAAAAGAGCAGAAGTAAGGTGTGAAATATAAATACTATGTAAGGATACTTGGGAAAGACAAGTATATGTCTTAAATCCAAGATATTTTAGATTTATCTGCAGCTTGAGAAGTTTCCTTCCATTAATTTAATCTAATCAGAGCATTTCTAAAGATTTGAGTGATTCATTATTGTATTAAATAATATCCTCTGACACATCAATTTTAGTAGATTTTTGTGTAGCAGTTTTCTCTAATTTATCAGTTTTCTCTTATTTTATGGTCACAGACTTTAATGATCTGAGTTTTTTCCCATCTTTATTTCTGGCTATTGCAATACTTAAATTTAGCTTGAGATGTTGCAGTTTTATTGCACAAAGATTTTGTGACTGTAGGCATTCATGCAGCAGTGATAATTTTGTATTTTTCACTGGAACTGTGTCCCAATCCTTATATGAAATAAATTGTTCCTGTTTCCGGGGCAACTATTCAAAACTTCATTTGGTGCATTCTCTTCATAGTGGAGGTCTGCTTGTTGATTGCTCTCAACAGCCAGAGCCAGCAGTGAAACCAGAAATACTAATTTCTTAACAAATCCTTATCTTGTGGTTTTATGATAGGACCTTTTTTACTATAGTCCCTTTTAAATTTTTTTCTTAGCATTATTAGCAAGTACATGTAAAAAATTTTTTTACACATTTGCTTATAGAAATTTTCTGACATACTGATATTCAACACAAATGCTTTTCACTATGCTACCCTAACATACTCTCACCTTGACATAATGTATTGGCAAGCTTTTTGAGTAAGTAAGGAATTCTGTCCAAGAAAGAAAGGAAGATAAATAAAAAAGAGTATGCAGTCAAGTAGGTAATTCTTTTGATATAATGAATAATCAATTTGGTGGGTAATTTTCCAAACTTTTATTTAATCAGGTTTAATCCTTTTCCTTCCAGTGTTTCTGTCCTTCATGAGGAAGACCTTTAAAAGATCTTTTCCTGCCTTTAAAACAAATACATCTAAAGTGGGGGAAAAAAACCCAAACACAAAAACTGACAAAAAGGAGAATTAAAAGGACTTTTCTTCTATATAATTTCTTCGTCCACTTCTGGTGTTGAGTCAGGTGTTTTTTCTCTTATTGAAGAGGTGCATAGTCACTTTAAGGAAATGTAGAGTATCCTGTTCTCACTTACCATGACCAGTAAGATAACAACTCCTAATAGCTGGGAAAATAGGGAAGGTTCTCTTCCTATATGCCACAGGGATGCAGGATGTTCAGAATGAAATCTTCAAAATGGTAACAGTCAAATTTTTCCCAGAACAACTAAGTTTTTTTGGTAGATCTTAACTTTTCTTCTCAAGGGCAGCAAAAGTGCCCCTGTTCCTGAATCAGCCATTGCTATTCCAAAGAATGGAGGTCCCAGAGCAGCCCAAAAAGCAGATTCAGGGGCTGATGCTTCTCTGTTTATTTCTTTCCTTTTAACTGGGACAAACCAATTCAATTCCTTTTTCTAATTTATTTTACAGAACTGATTTAGCTGTTTTAACTATAATATAAAATACAAAAATATCCTCAGGCAGACAACTAACATGGAAAAAAATCAACTGCAATTAATAAGGGTCAAAATGAAAAGACAGGATCACTCTTTAGCATTGCTGTCCATTATAATTATATTTACTCTTCTAGGATCTGTTCTTAAACATAATTTGCAGCAAAAATGTTTGAAAGTTAGGAGAAGTAAAAAACCTTTGTAACTCTCCGAAGAGATGATCAGCACATTTTTTTAGTATCTGTTTGTAATTATACTAGTCTCTGATTTCTCTGTAGCAGAAAATAACCACTAATGCATCTCTGGAAAGTATTAGAATAATGTATTTCTTCAAAAGATTAGTCAGTTTGGTGAACATTTTGAAACTTTTCCTCATATGGCAATAAAATAAACAAGTTTCTCAGTAGAGTTCATTAAGAAATAGACACGATTATGGCACTGACTCAGAGGAAACCTGTTTTCAGACTCTTGCTCTGATTCAGGTGAGGGTCTTCAAGACTGTCTTTTACTCAGGCAGAAGAGGAAATTAATTTTCCTATTCAGGCAGAATAGGAAAGTGATTTGAGTTTACTGCTGAA